>NC_052612.1:1321996-1468221 GCF_016545825.1 Eucalyptus grandis
GTGTCCGCTTGCAATCGAGCAATGCAGCAAGCTTCGACGTCCCTTGGATCGGCCCTTAGATCGAGCGTCCAGTCGTCTCCTCAGCTCGACTCCACCTCCCCCCGATTCCCTCTCCTTGCTCGATCGACCGCCTCCCTGCTCCGCCACTTCTTCTCTTCCAGTCTCTCTCTCCCTCCTTGCCTCCACCCCAGCCTTGGTGAGGACCGAGCTCGCCGGATCTGGTGGGGCCTCACCCTCACCGGTGGTCGGTGAGGCCGACCTCGCTAGATCTCGGCAAGGCCTCACCGGCCCTCGCCTCGGCCGATCTTTGGAGGAAGGAGAAGGTGAGAAAAAAAGAAAAGAAAAAAAGGAATTAAATAATTTAAATATATATTAAAAAATTCAAAAATATTAAAAATATTAAAAAATTGCCACATCAACTTTTACTCGGCCATTGTCTCTCGCCAAAGATCCATGTTAGTGCCGGCTGGCCAGTTTTGATCGGATGGACTGAATTGGCACAATTATAAAATGTTTAGGACTAAATTGGCCAAAAAAAAAATTTATGGCTGAATTGGCACAATTGCAATAGGTTTATGATTTTTTTAGCAATTCTCCCATTTAACAAGTAGACATGAAGTTGACCAAGAATTTTTTTAATAAGTTTTAAATTCACTTTTTATTCATCTGAGCATGCTCTATTACGGAAGCATTTTGTTCATAAAATTTTAAACGCAAGTGGACATGTCAAATAAGTAATATAATGATGAGCAAAAGTATCATCCCATGGATATTGATGATTAATAAACTAATTAAATACCAAAAATAGATTAATTCTAAAATTTATCTAACATATCAAAATATAATTGAGAATAAATGTGTCCGAGACACTTTGGAGTGCAAAAAATTGGCACGATGGAACATTTAAATGCCAAAATTTGAGCAAAATGGATCAATAAAGTGCCAACGGCAAGAAAATCCGATCAAAACACTGACATGACGATTTTTAGGCGAGCTAAGTGCAAAACAACATCATTTTACACGCTGACGTGACTAGACAAGTGCCAAAATGGCATCATTTTGCTTCGACGTGGGTAAATAATTAATATTAAATTAAATTAAATTTAAAACCATTTTTTTCTTTTTTAAATGAGGAAGATGAACAATAGTTGGTTGTAGAGGGCTCAACCCTTGCCACCGCTGCTGCCTCTCCTTTGCTAAGAAGGTGGGGAGGGTTAGGGGTCGGCGACCCCGGCTGGCCCTTGCCCGAGGGCCTACAAGCCCTCGCCCGTTTTGGCGACTAGCGAGCAGTGGCCCTTGGCCAAGGACCCTCCCCCCACCTTCTTGGCGATAGCGACGGCAAGGGCTAAGCCCTCGCCGCCAACTACTGTTCATCTTCCTCCTTAAAAAATAAATTAATTAAATTAAATTATATATTAAAATTCGAATTGTGCCAAAACGACATCGTTTTTGTGTTTCTTTGCTGAGTTAGCCTTCCGGCAAGCCACATAAGCGAGCAAAATTAATAAAAAAAAATTGCCACGTAAGATTTCTGGCGGAGTTTGTCGGATGTGGCACTCAAGTATTATATTTTTCAGAAAAAGTAGTAGTTAACTGTCACTTTTCTAACTTTTGGCGTTTAAGTATCTCATTGTACCAAGTTTTGGTACTTGGGGTGTTCTTTTGCCGAGAATAAATTAAAACTAAAAATCTTAAAAGCCAAAATTGGAAACTAAATGCAGTAAATCAATCGATAAATTTGTTAGAGCATTCGATTTCACCATAATCATTAGATATGAATTTCAGATTATTATGCATACAATAACAATATCAACATGTGATAGTGGAATTATCTATTTATTATCCTATATCTAGGTATAGTAAATCTACTCAATTTATTAATCCACTATATCTCTATGTGAATTTAAATAAATATAAGTGCATTACAATCTATAAATATTCCAAATTTACAAATGAGTATTGTGAATCACCTTATCACTGAAAGCTATATAAATAATGCGGTATATCTATATCAACATTTAATTCATAGTTATATATTATAATGAATAATTGCATATTATCACTTCTCAATCTCAAACATACACGTCAAATCATTCAAATGGTAGCTAGTCACTTAAAAGTATTAAGGACAATAATATATAACTCACATAAATAAAATTACTTACCAAACATAAAAATTATGAAATTTGTATAATCATGGTCAAGCTAAATCATGGCCCTAACAAAAAAAAAATTAGAACATAATAGAAGTAAATATGAAAATATGAATTAAACACATCATCTTGAATTAGAGAACAAGAATTCTCTCATCACTTTTGTCATTTCTTCAAAATGCTTGAGAAACTCTCCAAATAATGAAAAACAATCTAAAAAAATAAAATAAAATCTAGCTATCAATATCATCCTATTTATAGGATAAATTCAAGAATCCTAACACAATGCGATTGCTTATTTTTTTTGCATAAAATCAGAAAATAAATAGCATAATCCTTGATTTGGTATCCATTTTCCAATACTTTTTGATTTAAATTCCTAAATCACATAATTTTCTTTCATTCTTTTTGCCCTATTATTCTGCATAAACGAGAAAGATTTGAGTCAATAGAAGGAAATCCAAATATCTTCTAACGAATATTGCATTATAGAGTACCATATTTGTTGCCTAAAATAGGTAAAACTCTATTATTATAATGTTATCACATTCCAAAAACCTCAGCTCACTTCCGGTTTGTTCGTTAAGGGTACATTTGGTATCATTTCTATTATTGAGAACAATTTCCTTTCAGAAATAGTTTTTTTTTTCTATTTATATTCCCTTGAACAATTTTTGAGTAAAATAATGGGTGTGATAACTATACAAAAATTTTATTCTTGGAATAGAAAAAGAACATAAATGCATTTAGTACGATTCACAAATTTTTTTGTATAATAGAATTTCTTTTAATTTTTAATAATTCTTTTAGATTTTTCCTTTTTTTCTCTCTTTTTCCTCTCTTATTTTTCCTACTCTAGCTAGCGATTGGCCACTAGTGACCAACGACTAGTGGGAGGCTATTGACAATGGCCGGCAACTAGCGGGGTCGGGCGATCGGAAGAGGCTACCGGTGACCGGCGATCAGCGTGGTTGGTCAATCTCCACCAATCGATTAGAAGAGGAAGAAAAAGAAAAGAAAAAAGAAAGAAAGAAAGAAAAGACTCATTTCTAGAAATTGTTCCTAGGAATAAGAAGTTACATTTTTCTATTTCTTATTTCTGTTCCAAATCTATTCCCTAACCACTTCTCTATCTATTTTGGGAATTGAAAAATTAACTAACGTTACAAAATGAATTTATGTTATTCTTCTATTCTCAGGGACCAAGAGAACAAAATAACAAAGAAACAAAAAATATTACCATGCAAACCCTAATTGGCCAAATTGTGTTTGATTTTATTTTTTTCTTGGAAACAAAAAAAGAATAGAAATACATTTGGTAACTTTTTTATTCCTAGGAGCAAATTTGTTATCATGAATAGATTTGGTATAAAATCAAGAAATGGAAAAAAGTTATTTTTTTGTTCCCATAAACAACTCCATAATCAAGTCCATTTTTCATTTTTTTCTTTTCTTTTTTCCTTTTCTTCTTCCCCTTCATCCTCTTTGATCAACGACCTCGTTGGAGCGTCACCGACCCCAGCTGTTAGGCAAGGCTTGGTCGAGCCTTGGATGGGTGAGCTCGACCTCACCAGATCTAGGTGAGGTCGAGCTCACCCAGTTGTGGGGGAGGCTTAGCCTTATCGGTGGCTGATGATGCTCTGATGAGGTTGCCAGCCCGGCAACCGACCAAAGAGAAAGAATGAGAAGAACAAAAGGAAAAAGAAAAGAAAAAAGGGAAAAACATAATAAAATTATATAAAAATAAAGAAATTCTAAATTCTAAAAGAATTTGAGATATTACTAAATGCATTTCTATCTTGGGAATAGAAAATTTAGACAGTTATTAAATACCTTCAAATACTCAGAAACTTATTCAGAGAATAAAAAAAAAAATCAGTTTTAAATAGAAATTATTTTCAGGAACATAATAATTACCAAACAAGTCATTCTTTGCTAGGTCATACCACGTCAAGTTACCAACCTTTTTTCCTCTTTTGGGGAGTGTAACAGTAGGACATTTTCTTTGACCAAGTCAAAGAAATAATGGGGCCCATTTCTTTTTAGAGAAAAAGGAAAGAGGATTGAAAAGCCAAATTGAAAGGCAAAAGGAAGTGAGCATGCTTGCTCTTTCGCATAAGCTGAAACAGCTTGGGAAAAGTGAGAGAAAGGAAGAGAAAGATGAATGGTACTTTCACACGGTATAAATCTTTTCTCATTTCTCGAAGATCTGGCCGGCTGATAATAAAATCTGATTTTAATTGTCTATTCCTTACCGAACGCTCTGCTTTAGCAAGAAGACACGAAGTTGACCAAGACTTTTTTTAACAAGTTTTAAATTCACTACTTTATTCATCTGTGCGTGCTCTGTGCTCTGTTACGAAAGCATTTCAAAAACCTCAGCTCACTCCTTAGCTAGGCCAAGCCCACCAAGTTACCAACCCTTTTTTTTCTCTCTTTTGGGGAGAGTAATAGTGGGACATTTTCTTTGACCTAGTCAAAGAAATGGTGGGGCTCACTTGCATTTTTTTTTTTTTTATAAAAAAATAAAGAAAGAGGATTGAAAAGTCAAACTGGAAGGCAAAATAAAGTGAGAAGTGCACGCTCACTCTTTTCTAGGAGCTGAAGCAGTTTAGGAAAGGAGAAAGGAAGGAAGAGAAAGAAAGAAGAAGGAAGAAAGGAGAGGGGGTTTCACATGTGCACAATAATGGGACCTCGCAAGCCAACTCAACTACATAATGCAACATGCAGTAAGTGTTTGCGGCCCTCGTTCGTTCAATTGGAATTTTTATTTTTTTTTAGGTTAGGGCTTAAAATTCAGAATTTTGGGAAATTCGAGCCAAAGAGTTCGATTTTTGAGTCGTTGAGATATGTGTGTGTGTGTGAATGATACTTTAGGGTGTTGTGGAATTATAGAATTTTACAGAACTTGATTTAAGCTTACGGTTTGCCTGAAACAAATTTTCATAGTTTCTCACGTGTGATGAACAATGCGCATCCAGCAGCTTCAAGGCCATATTTCATTAGTTTTTAGCTTGATGTTGAGACAATCAAGTTGAGGTTCTTATAGTATGTTGAAAGTCTTATAGTACGTTGAAAGGGCTTTCTATCAAGAACGGGATCCAGTGAAGAGAGTTATGGCGTGACCAAGTTTGACGTTTAAGCTCTGCGTTGCGAACGACTTGAATAATTACTTTGAGTATGCGATTTGTTAGTATGTAGGAATTTTTTTATTAACTTTTAGGTGTTGTATAACCATCTCATAGTTAATGTAGCGTGTTACTCAATTTTAACATTATTTCTCACTTATTTAATAGGATCACGAGATTGACAGTTCAATGATGTTTGTTGTTTGGTTCTAAGGCTTCCCTAGGTGAGTGATACTGATATCTTTTTTGGTTTTGTGAAACCCATGTATTAAAATAAGAATAACTATCTATATACATATAGTGGGATGGTTTGATAAGACTTTGTGTTTGGTACTTTTGAGTTATAGTGGAATGGTTTGATAAGCCTTTCCTAAAGGGTTATGCATACTATTTTGTGCAGTTGATTTATGAGATAACTCTTGTAAACTTTGTGTTTTGGGTTGAGAAACCAATGGTGGTATGCGCAGTAAAGGACTAAGTGCTGCATGATAATGTTATTTGCTTGGCTTACGAGATTGAATTATGGATTGGATTCTAGTATTGGAGGATGGTTGTTTAAGCTTATATGAGTGTGAACCTAGTGAGGGGTTTATGGGTGTGCATACTGGATTTAAGATATCCTTCTTGGCCAAGCCACCGGCTTTGTAGGTCGACCTTACCAATGAGAGAATCTTGGTCGCCTTGTCACCAGATGTCACATTGTGCCCACAATTTGATATTGAGTAGAATTGTGTGTTTTAATATGAGACCGTTGATACTTGAATTGTAATGGTGGTTTAAATGAGTTTTTCATATTAGTATAAAGCCTGTTGAAATGAAACAACTCATATTATTTGATATGTACTACTCACTAAGCTATGGTTGCTTACACCTCTCATTCCTATCTTTTCAGGTCTCTCAGTTATTAACTAATACAGCGAGAGCGATATTGATGGGGACTTTTGGGACCTAGACTTTTGGGTAGTTAGATGCTGCATTTTTTCAAGTGGAAGAATGGTTGTGTCACCCCTATCCCTATAGGATCGGGGTGTGACCCAAGGGGGGAGTTCTAGAAGTAATGCGCTTCCTAGATATGGCGCGCTTAAAAGCCGGAGCATCAGAAGTTCAGTACCATGTATTCTTGAGTTTTAGCGAAGATGACACTCGTTATAATTTACGGGCTTCCTCCACCGACACTTGGAAAAAGCCAAACTCCACGTATTTAGGGACAAAGTTGAAATCAAAGTGGGTGATGTGATTGATAAGAGACTTCTACAAGCTATTGACAACTCCAAAATCTACAATGCCCATCATCTCTCAAACTTATCATAGCCGTAAATGGTGTCTCATTGAGCTGGAACACATGATGAACAATGTGTTTAGATCAAACAGTAAAAAAAAGATTTTCCACATCTTTTATAAAGTGGAACTTGGGGATATTAAATTGCGAACTCCACGCTCAAAGAATCTTTCCTCCAAAGTCGAACTTAGGGCACTCAAAGACGCTCTTGCAAAGGTTGGTAAAATCAAAGGATGGAAGGTTGAGGAACAAACCTTTAAGATGCCTACCTAACTCCTCCTGCTTCTTCTTGAGTTGGGCAGAAAAGATGAATCACAGACTGAATATCCGATTGTGCTTGATGACTTGACACAGTCACTTGAAGACTCTTTGAATCGCGCAAAGATGGTATGATATCTTCTTCTTCATCAATATACAATAGATGTGCATGAATGCATGGATTTGAAATTTGATTTGTTTTAATCTTGGTTTGATGCTATAATTTGGTAAAACTTCACAAGTTGCAAGAAATTAAATACTATTCCGAAATTTACGCAGACGAAAATATATTTTCTAATCATTAGTGTTCCTTCAACATGTTCTTTTTTATTTGAAATGTTGTTTCCTATAGATTAAATAAGAACATAAATGTAAATCTCATAAGCTATTAGGTTTTAAATTTATTTCTTGATGTATAATTCATTGTTGGACATTATGTGATGTGATAAGTGTTTTTTTTTTGTCAGACTATTTAGCAATAATCACCCTTTTGAACATTCATATTGTTATGTAATAGCTTGCGGATTTTGAAAATGGTATAGCTTACCTTGTACCTTTACTATTTTTCAGTCTGCATGACCGTCAAATTTTACCTAAAATCTTGTCGTCGTAGAGCATTAGGAGAGGAGGCTATTCTCCAAAGATTGCTTAGCAAAAGCATAGCTTTGTTAAAGCTCGACAGATCCTCCAACCCATTTCCCTTCCCATTTTCTATCTTTGCCATTGCCTCCCAGCTTCTCCGGCGTACTCTAGTTCCATTTAAGAAATTTTTCCCACCAAAAAAATGTGATTTATCTGCCCAATTGCCCTGCAAATAGAGACTGAAGTTTTAAATGTGGTAGTTTATGTGTGCGAATAGGAATTAGTCAAGCTAAATGTTATCACTATACTATTTAAAAGAGGAATTTTTCTTTTTTTCTAAACTCTATTGACCCATTTCTCGAGTATATGCAGCAGAATAAAGAAAATGTTTCACAAGCGACCTAATCTATACTTGATTAGATGATTAGAAGATTAGCGTTATTTTAATTGTGTAGTGCTTAAAACTAATGTGGAATTTTAACGTGGTCAAGTGCAGCAGGATATTGGAGGGAGAGAGAGGAGTGAAATCAGAAGAAGTACGGAGTTGATACGCGTGGAAAGAACGACGAAGTACGTGAAGCGAGGGACGAGGGGAGGGGAGGGGAGGTCTGGAAATACGAGGAGTGCGTGCAGGAGTGGAGGAGTAGAGAAACGAGCGTAGGCAAAGAAAGGGAGGAGGTTCGGAAATGTAAGAAGGGCACGCAGGAGGAGCGGAGGAGGAGGAGTAGAGGGAGGAATCTAGGCAAAGGACGGGAGGAGGAGTCGTGGAAGAGAGAAAGAGAGTAGGCAGAGAAAGGGAGGAGGACGGGAGGTCTGATAATCGCTAGTGTCAAAAAGGCCCGCGCCGGCTCGGCCCGTTTCGACCCTAAAATTTAGGGAATTTTAGGGTCGGGCCAAACTTTTTATCCTCCCCCGTCATTTTCATCGTCATCATCTCCGTCATCTCCCTCGTGGAATCCCCTTTACGAAACCAGAGCCGCGATTGGCCCCGCGCCACGACGATCGCCTCGAGCGGAAAGGTCGAAGCTTCGTCACCCGGATCTCCATTCCCCCGTTTCTTGAAGATCGGCATGGCGACACCGGATGTCCTGCAGAGCCCAGATGAGCTCCTCCTGCAATCTCCCATCGGCGACGCTCCTCGCGCGGGTGAGGCCCCTCTGAGCTTCGCGTGGATCTTTCTCGTGTCGGATCCGTTCGAGATGTGGGAAGACTCGGCTCTTTAGAAAGTCATTTTGCTGATGGTTGTCTCTCTTTGTTCTGTTTGATATCCCCACCAGGCGAGAATCCCAAGTCTCGGGGGCTGTCGATCGACAAGAAGATGGAGTTCCTGGAGAGTTTGACTGGAGCGGCGAGTGAGTACATTGAGTGATGAGTGGAGGCAGAATTCGACCGTGAATGTGCAGTTTTTGGGTGTCTTCATTGTTTGTTTGTCGGTTGGGATCTGTTGTGTGTCGAGACTGGTTGGCAAGTTCACGTTCCCCTTCTTGATCAAGTCGTGTGCAGGGTTGGCGAGCGAAGATCTGGGTATGCAAGTGCATGCCCATGTGTGTAAATTCGGGCCTGCGGGGCAGCTGGTGACGGAGAATTCGTTGATGGACATGTATGCAAAGTTCGGGGATTCGGAAGATGCATATAAGCTGTTTGACGATATGCCTCAAAGGGATGCCATCTCGTGGAATAGTCTCATTTCCGGGCATGATAGGTTGGGAGAGATGACGAGGGCGAGAGAATTGTTTGGTGTGATGCTGTACAAGACTGTTGTCTCTTGGACGACAGTGATTTCCAGGTACTCTCAAGTCGGCAGTTATGTCGATGCCCTGGAAACTTTTAGGCGAATGTAGACGGTCGGTGTTGAACCTGATGAAAAAAGTATTGTATCCATCTTGCCAGCTTGTTCACACCTAGGAGCTCTCGAAGTTGGGAAGTGGATTCACATGCATGCACATTAGCACCAGTTTCTCCACAGGCTTCTCCACATCCACACCTATATGCACACAGGACTTGTATATGCAAAATGCGGTTGCATCGAGCAAGTGAGTTTTTTGTTCAATGAGATGAACGAGAGGGATGTATTTTGATCAGCATGGGATGGTAAATGGTGCTGTTCAAACTTGTAAGGAGAGTTTCCATATATTTGATAAGTATCTCAACTTCTCTAATTCAATCAACCTTGAGAATTTTGATCCCGGTGCTTGTGGTTGGGCATATGGTATGAAAATGTTTGACCTCAAAGAGTAGAAGAAGAGAAACATCACGGGAATATATCACCGATGGCACGAAATGAACGAGGATAGGACATTGTGGATGCTTGGCATCTTATCCCCAGGGTTGGTCACTTTCTACAGTCTGACTTGTTCGTTCGATCAGAGGTGGCATGTGTTGAGACTCGGCTGTGATCCCGCACTCAACCGGGCAGAAATGGAGAATGCAGCAGTCATTCATTACAATGGAAACTGTAAACCATGGTTGGATTTGGTGGTCTCCAACTATTTTGTCAATCTACGATCAGTCTCGAAGAGGAACACTGCCGCTGTGTATGCATAATAAACCAATCAAAGAGGAGGAACGTTGCAATGCAATTACATTTCGACCTGACGTTCCTGAGAATTGCCGACACAGTCTAACGGGTTAGAGAACTGTCCTCCAAGGGAAGATGGCATGAAGTGTTAGTCCACTTTAACGAAGCGAAGTGAGCAGGAATTGAAATCACTGAGCCTTCCATGATTAATTCCATTGTCAAAGTGTCTTCAAAGCTATCGAATAAACAAGGGAAGTCCATCCATGCTTGTGTGCTCAAGCAGGGTCTCGACACATTCTGTTCCATCGGCAATTCCATCATGGATTCGTACATGAAGTGCAGGGACTTGGAATCCGCGTTGGGCGCCTTCCGGTCCATGCAAAGCAGGGACTTCATGTCGTGGAATGTGCTCACTCATAGGTTTCTTCATCAGGGAAATTTGGGATGAAGGTTGTCATGATTTCGGTGAGCCCTAGTTGATGGATTTGAACCCAATGTCTCCACTTTGGTACTGGTTCTTCAAGTGTGTATGCGGATGTTGATATGGAGCGAGCAGATGGACTTTCATACGCTTTTGAAGTTCATCAACGAGTGGAGTGGGCACATTGATCTTGATTCAATCTTAGGAATGCAGAGACATTATGCAAATGTGCAGGGATAGTTTGTTCAAAACAGAGATGAGCATGAAAAGGCAAAAGGTTTCAGGATGTGCCCGAACAAGAGATGATGAAGTATGATTACCTGACTTAACGTGAAAAACATCGGATCAGAATTTAAATTAGAGGGAAAATCTCTCCTTCCCCCGCCAATGAGGCATGCCAAGGCAAAACCGTCAAAGTTATCACTAAAGGATGTATTGTTGAGCCCAATTAAGTATGGAGATAACACATTCCTTTTCCTTTTCTTACAGGGAGATAATTGAGGCAATTCCTGATGAATGAAGACATGAAGCAAAATGAAATTGATTCAACGCAAGAAGGGTGTATCGTTCCTAAATTAGTCCAATTCAAGTTTGGAATGCAAGTAACATATCCCATCTCTTGTAGGAAAAGATGGCATGCTAAGGCCCAACCATCCATTTTG
The DNA here is from genome assembly GCF_016545825.1 of Eucalyptus grandis. NCBI lineage: Eukaryota > Viridiplantae > Streptophyta > Magnoliopsida > Myrtales > Myrtaceae > Eucalyptus > Eucalyptus grandis. Next base: position 1,332,998 of record NC_052612.1, read on the forward strand.
TTGTGAAGGATGGATATCATTCCTAAAATGATTTCTAGTCAAGTGTGGAAATAACATGCCCAATATTTTCCTTGCAATAAATGAGGCAAAGCATTTAAGAAACAATATCCTCAAATGTGGAAATAGGGAGTACTCCTCTCCAATAAATGAGGCAAAGCATTCAAGGAACAATATCCTCAAATGTGGAATAGGGAGTACTCCTCTCTCTCCTTTCAAAGCAAGTTCTTCAAGATAACTTTAAAAGAAACACATCGAATGATCCATATTTAAATTTTTTAAGCTCTTTGTCGCTTAAATGTCCCTTTGAGAAGAGCATTTAAAAAGAGAAAGAATTGAATTCCGTGGATTATCATATGCAGTAAAGAAATGTTTTTCATAAATAAAATCAAGGCCATGGAGGCGTTTTTCAAGCAATCCTGTCACTTTAGGTGATGTATGTCATGCATATCATGCATATATCCTTCATAATAGTTTCCTAACATGCTTGGTTGTCATTCTTGATAGGAAATGTTAATACCTGAAGAACAAAAACACTTGAAGGGTAAATTGTATCGATTTCAATTGTGAAGGGTAAATTGTATCGATTTCAATTGCTCATTTTGATACTATTTCTGAAGTGATTTTCTTTTCCTTTGATTGAGAAAAGATCAAACAATTGTAAGAGGTGTGGTACTATTCTGATTAGTGGTTCTGTTAACGGTTACTGATGATTAGAACACAAGCTTGTGGGATTTTTTTGTAGGAAATTACAATGATAGTAGGTGTTCCAAATGAAAAGGCTAGCACAAATCGAGAAAGGGAAACAAATTACTCGTACTTTGAGCTGTTTGCAAGGTGATATGCTTCTTTTTGGATCATAACCATGAGGAGAAGAGAGAGCAGGGGGGTGCATTGCTAACTTGACAGTACCATTTGCTTTGTATCATCTATGTATGATGAGTTGCCGAGAGATTGTCTCCCCTCTGGTTAATAGAACTTGTTCTTCACATGCAGAGTCTTGACCGTATAATATGTCAGCTTTTGGAAGGTACAAATGCTCAATACTTGACATGCAAGCTAGGTTGCTGTTAGACACGCTGGGGAAGCGTATTGAGTCTACTTTGGTGTATCCTCGAGCATTAGTAGCTGAGCCATGGCAGGCATCCAGTGAAATGTCTCCTGGAATTCGATCCTTGTTGGAGATATGCGAAGATCAATTTGTTGGAGATATGCGAGATTTGCGAAGATCAATTTGGGATCATAATTGATCTATAGTATGGTTTCAAGAATCAATCTAGAATTAGATTTGATTTTATTTGATTTCATGTATCCGGTCTTATTCCTTCTTTAGTTATATAAAATCATTGTATTATAAATAGGAGCGTATGCCTGTAAAGGACAATTCATTCAATACAGAATACAGATTTCTCCCAAGTCTCTCCCTTTTCTTTCATTTTGTGACAATCCTAAATCTCTTGCCGTTGAACCGGCACTTGTCCCAACTATACAGGTACTTTCACCTTCATTTTGATTTTTTCTATTAGATCTCCTTGTTGTGACATGGAAGTTTGAAATGCAAATCTTCTGGCTGTGTTTTTGCCATGGCTTAAGGCCGTTATTTTGATGACCATCTTCATGTCTGGTTTCTAAACTGAAATTCCTTTATGGGCACTGTGATGGTGAAATTTATTTACAAAAGATGTAGGCCAAATAAGCTTTTTAATTAAAGAAACGTAGCTTTTGCTGAAAAAGTGGTTGCCCAGATATCTTTTGGCTTTCAAATGATGCTACGTATGAAATATATTAAGGTCGTCATTCGATGCGTCAAAATAAATGGCTATGACATATTCTTGCTTAGAGTTGTCTTAAGGTTGCATTCACTTTCAAATGCCATGCATTTGTCGTGTATCCTGCTGCTGTCTCCTACCCATATTGTCGACCTTTGCTTCAATCCAGACTATGGCAATTGATTTCAGCTGAAACAAAGTAACGATAGTATACATGTTTCAGACTGTCAAAAGTGTCTCGCAGGCTTATGTTGATGCAGTTCTTGATCTGGCTTGACATTTTATCACCAATTTCATTCAACCTTTTCTTGATGCAGTTCTTGATCTGTCTTATGCTGTCTCCTCCCCATGTTGTCGACCTTTTCTTCAAACCAGTATATGGCAATTGACTTCAGTTGAAATAAAGATATGATAGTATCCATGGATCAGACTGTCAAAGGTGTCTCTCAGGCTTATGTTGATGCAGTTCTTGATCTGGCTTCACATTTTAAAATTGTTCCCAAACCACAAGAACATAACCACAATCAAAAGGCGCTAGCAGCGAATTCAATTCAGGCATAATCAGAAAGAAAACGCGCCGCGTTGACGAATTGACACTACACGATTCACAAAACCCCTTTCCCCCAAAGCCACAGCCATTAGCCCGACAATTACCAAATGAATACGAGCCATGAATCTACTCCAGATCGTCTCCAACCCAAATTAAATTAACCCCAAGAAAACCCGATTAAACAGTGCAGCTTGACCTGTAGAAACCGCCGCCTCCGACCCAATCCGTAACGGACTACCAGATAAACAAATTTGAGGAATTCCTCTCTGCACAACCGACCCACACAACTGACGCAGGCGACAAATATTTTTTTGCAAATAAAAAAGAGAATGTAATGAAAAGGCATTTGGGTAATCTAGCATAGTGAAATCCCCATATCCATTTAATCTCTCTCACGCATTTTACTTGGATTTCTAATCGACCCATATAAAGTTAATTAGGTCTCGTGGTGGTGCTCGGCCTGATGGCGCCACGAGGATGGGTGGTCTCAACGTGATGTGACTCCGTGGGTTGGTGCTCGTGCGGCTCTTGGTGAATCCAAGTCAACAATTGAATCTCTCTCTCAGAAGCTTCATTGAGTTTGCCTCTGGCCAAAAAAGCACCCAAAGTACAAGTTTTCCCCCTACCATGGGGAATTTCTCATACCACCGTGTCAAACAGATTGCTTAATCCAGTCTTTTTGTTTATCATTGTGGATATATGTTATGATGGTTATCTCTCAATGTTAGTGATTTCTTTTGGTTGGATTGTTTTTCTAGATGTCTACAGGTTGTCACACAATTTATATTTTAACGGTGGATATAATTTGAGATTTCTTATGGTATAAACCTTAAAAAAGAATTGGGTCTTTTGAGTTGACACTATGGTCTTTAGAATAGTTTGCAATTTTGGGAATGTGGAAGTTCATTTGTTGGTTCTTTGTTCCTTGTACATGCGAGCAATGTAATAGTCAGAATTAGAGTTGATTTTGAGGTCAAGGATGGAGGATTGGAGAGTGAAGATTAGAGGATTTAAGGTGATTTGGCAAGCAGGTCAAGAAAATATCTACATCTCATGTAGATTGGGAGCATGTCAAGAAAATATATGCATCTCCTGTAGATTAGGAAAGACTTGAAGATCTACGTAGCAATTCTTGTTTTTATATATATATGTGTATGAAGCTCGAGATGTGATATGTATAGCCCCATATTTGATGTTGATGGGCCATCACAAATTCGTAGGAGAACAGCACTAAGAAAGGTAATCATCGGATGGAACTTTAACTCGAAGAGAAACAGGGTGAGCCAAGCGAGTCCAATTGGGAGGAGGGTATTGAGCGTGTGAAAGCCACAACTTAGTGATAGTTACAGAAGCGGCACCAAGTCTTGGGGTCAATATAGGTGGGTGACTTCGGAAGCGCTACCAATGGCCATGACTAAGTCTAGCATAATTGCCAAGTTCGCTCATGGCAGCTGTAGTGGCGGCAGCATTAAATCACAGTACGGTAGCTCAATTTGTCCTTTTACTCTCTTTTTCATCTTCTCCACGCTGTAAACAAGGCTTTGCTTATGGTGCCTAGAGCGCAATGTTGAAAGCCGTTGGTTCATTTTCATCATAATACGATACAAAGCATCTTGAGTTACACCTCAATGATAATTACATGAAATAACTATATTTACAATCAAATTGACATTTGACACGTTTATTAATGTGTCATGCAACACGACACTACACGTCTAAAATATAAATTCTCACACATTTAATTACCCTTCTCGCCTAATTTGAACTTTGATTTAGCAAGGGCATTTCATCTTCAATCGAACAGAACAAACTCACTAACAGTACCTATTCTAATCAATCTCCATTGTGGAAATGGCTTCATTGATCTCCTGAAGTTCCTTCCTTCTTTGCCTCGGCAATGCAACGCATCACTGCAAGCACAGCAACATTCCCCATCATCATCACATTAAAGCTACCATTTGGACTATTATACAATCTCTATATGAAAGGTGTTCAAACGTACCTCATATATATAGTTTTTCCCTTTCTTTCCCTGGGATAGAAATAGATTTATTTTAAAAACCAAGGAAATGAAAACATTAAAATGAAAGATCAACCCTTACAAAAAAAAAAAAATGAAAGATCAACCAGATGGGCCAAGGAACTGCAAACATCCTAAAGTCCATTAATCCTGGCAAATATAATCATGTATATAAAGCAGACACAGCTGCTTATCCAATGTGCACTACATTACTTCGTATGTTTCAGGCTATTAGCTCTTCAAAACACTCGCAGGTGGATTGTCATGTCATGTGCTGAACCACCATTTGCATAAGAAGCTTATCAACTTCCACAAGTTCTTGAATGTTCTACATGTCACATTGGACTTGTCCACTAACCAACCACGAGTTACTTTAAAGAACTCAAGATCCATCTTTTGCATAATTACTGGAGTACAGTTAGAGCAAGAATGCAGTTGACTCAACAGTATGAAAGCCATTAACCATTTAATCCCAATCGCATGAAACAGAGCCTCTAAGTACAATTCTCAAAAATGAAATGAGGAATAAGGAGAAAATAACCTGAATAGCCGAGGTATGTGCAAGAACTGGCCCACCTGGCTTATAGAGAGAGACAAGTTGAGCAGATGAATTCAAAACCTCAGTTATGAACGTTTCCATTATGGACTCTTCTTCGAAAGTAGGGTCCGCCAAGATGTAGTTCTTGTGAAGAACGCAAGTCAGGGAAAACGGAATGCTTTTCAACAAGAGTTTTCTCCTCTCTTTTCGACAGGTTCTTTATCCAACTTTTCACCCTCAAGTTCCTTAGAGACCATCACCATTCTTCCTTCATCATTCAAAGAAACCACCGGGATATCCACTACAAGGTCCAAAACAACATAATTTATCAAGTGATCATCTGGGAAGTGACACGAAATCCCCAGAAGAATAGAGGAAAAGGAAACACATAGCATCGATATGAGGATGCAATCTTTGGTACCACACTCGAAGAATATCAAAAGTGAGAGCGTAAACAAGGCATGACAGATCAGCAAAAGAACAGGAAAAAGCCTTTTGAATGTTCATCAAATGAAAAGTCATTGATAGGAACTAGATCTTCCTCAGATCATAAGTTTCAACCTGAGATTATTGCACTAGAAATCCAAACATCTAGGACAATGTTCAATAGAATCACGAAACTTTTCTTGAATTTTCAATGAAGCCCTTTAACTTCTTAAGAGATTACACGAGCAGTTTGTATATGACTCGTGCTCTTATCTATCTCATTGAAGAATAGAGGATTATTGAACTAGGTCTTCCTTTATTGGTAGAAAAATGAGAAACCATGAAATATTTGACGTCAATGGCTTTCCTGGTCAGATTCGAAATCAGGCTAAGAGCACAAAGAAAGATTTGTTGATCACCATAGACTTTAGCAAAGGCAAGTGGGATAATTACGACTCTTCCTGCCTTAGGTGATTCATATTGCTTTTCTCTGTCAGCAACTTGTACCAAGTATCTCTTGGAAATGCAAATCAGTTGAGCTAAAGTCCATTCATAAGCAAATCACCTTAAGAATTTATTAAGCTAGAGCTATCTGACATTCATAAGCAAGTCACACATCTTTTGCAATCATACACAACTGCAATTCGGAGCATGATCACAAGATGTAATATATTGAAGATCCACTTTATATCAACTCACAAAAGTCATCAACCAAGTTGTAGAATAGGCTATGCAAGAAGAAGAAAGCCAAAAATCAAGTTAAACAAAAATGTCACCATCTAAATTGTGAAGGATGAAATATCTTGCAATGAGAAAATGCAGCAACCGCTGAAAGCAAAGCAGCATTAAAAAGAGCTCCATCAGCATCAAGACAATATATATACTGCAACACACGAAAAATAAATGTAAGCAAGAACATTTCGAGGCAACATGTATGGTATTTATTGAAGTAGCTCTCCCAGCAAAAAGTTGCCCCCAGTCACAAGGTCCAAAGATTAATGCACCTAAAGGGAAAACCCTGCACTCTATCCTAAATTACGCATGATAACATCTGGCATGAAGTATTACCAGGTACGCCACCCAAGCTGCTTTTCCTTTGATCAGGGATAGCTACTTCAGATCAATCATCCCAGAGCCGCAATAACCAAATGATTACTGATTCCAGCATCTGAATATTAACCAGCACATGACCCAAGAAGGTATTAAAACATAAAATCGTTTTAAGAAACTGCAATATAATTGTCCGGGAATTAAATGACACAATGACCAGTGCCAAAGGAAGACAAGAAAGCACAAATCATGGACTTGAGGGGAAACCTCATGACAAATTTAGTAAGGTATGTAGTATTAACTCTAACAGCATCCTTCGATGATAATCTACTACCTTTGAACCTATGGGTTATTTTGTGACACAAATTGATCATAAGAGAATATATGGGGATCTAGACTTAGTAGAACCTATAGGAACCCTTCCAAGTGTACTTGCAAGGTATTTATCCATTTAATTTGATCGATTAGTTGTTGCGACCCATTTAGTCTATCCATTTAATTTGACTATATGAGTTGCAATTAATCAAATGGCTAAATGGGGGCCACAATGGGAAGTCCAACTTTTCCCTGTCCTCCAATAGATCCAACTTTTGCGGAAAATCTATCTTTTAGTCTAACTTTAGTCGGAAAAAGTCGAAAAACCAAGACTCTAAAGGGGTGTTTTTGGAAATTACATCATTGTTGCGTCATTCTAAGCAGATGTAATTTTCAAAACATCCCCTCAGTCTTGGTTTTTCGACTTTTTCCGACTAAACATCCCCTCAGTCTTGGTTTTTCGACTTTTTCCGACTAAAGTTCGACTAAAAGATAGATTTTCCACAAAAGTTAGACCCTACCGGACGATAGGTAAATTATGGCCCCGATTGAAGTCTGATTGGTGCGACACTGGAATCAACCTAAACGGAGCGTCCTATAAATGCCAGTGAGTCGCAGTCCTTCTAATCAATATTGCGCAAACGAGGACGCTCGCTCGGGTTGCTCCTACCCGCTTCTGCACTCATCGACGTCGCAGCTCCAGCCCGTGAGCGACGACGACGGCACTGCCCCCCCACTCCCGACGCCTGCTCCTCACCGCCGCCGCCTCCTTTCTTCCGACGAGCTGCTTTGCTGTACAAGCCGCGACGACCACCTCCGACGGCACTGCCCTCTCCTCCCGCCGAACCTATCTGATGTCATTCCTCTCTCTCCAAAAAAAAAAAAAAAATGCTCCCTCAAATTTGGGATTCTGAAGCTGAGAGCCTGTTTTGTACTGCATTTCTTCTTCTCTAGGCCTTGATTCCTTTTGTTCTCTTGTTTCGCTGGGCCCGGCCCGGGGGGAGGCCGTCCTGTCCATCGCCGAACCTAACGGAGACGACGCGGGTGCTCTCTGTCCCAAGCCGCTGCTGTTGCATCATGATCTCGAGCCTGTTTTCGTTCGCACGGCGTCCCTCGTGGCTTCGTCTTGCATCGCTACTCCCGGCCGAAAGTCACTACCGAGACGAGATGAGACGAGCCGTGTCACCAATCGTCGGCCGAATTACCGCCGCGTGCACCTCGTCGAACCACCACCGTGGCCATCCTTTGCCAGGGAGCACCGTACCGGTCATCCGTCTAGCCGATTCCGTTGAAGTCCAAATTTGGCACTATTATCCTGTGAATCTAGGTAATATCTCGTCCGAATTTGTTTGTGTTTTTGCATGTGATTGTTCACTCTGAGCAGAAATCCACTTCGCTAAATCTATTTGCACACGCCTTCAGCTGCTGGATGATCTTTTTTTCTTCTTCTTTTTTCGTGTCTGTGTAACATTCAGTATATTCCCGAGTATCTCCGTCTTCATTGGAATATCGGTCATCTTTGTGTGCTCTGCCTTGGAAGCATTCCAAAAGCCTCAGCTCACTTCTTGACCAGGCCACGCCACACCAAGTTACCAACCTTTTTCCTTCTTCTTGGGGGAGAGAGAGAGGTCTGGAAGTAATACGCTTCCCAGATATGGCACACTCAAAGGCCAGAGCATCAGAAGTTCAGTACGATGTGTTCTTGAGTTTTAGTGGAGCTGATACTCGTTTTGACTTCACAGACTTCCTCAATAGAGACTTGAATAATGCCGGCATCCGCGTATTCAGGGACGAAGATGCGATTGAGGTGGGTGATAAGATTGGTGAAACAATTCTACAAGCTATTGACAACTCCAAAATCTACATACCCATCATCTCTCAAACTTATCCCGACCGTGAATGGTGTCTCATCGAGCTTGAACACATGATGTACAATGTGTTTAGGTCAAATGGCAAAAAAAGGATATTTCCCATCTTTTATAAAGTGGAACCTGGGCATGTTAAACATCGGACTCCACGCCCCAAAAATCTTTCCTCTGAAGAGGCTCTTGCAAAGGTTGGTCAAATCAAGGGATGGAAGGTCGAGGAGGGACAAAGGTAAAACTACCTTTAAGATGCCTGCCTAATTCTTCCTTTTTTTGGTTTTTGTTTTAGGGGATAAAACATTGCCCTATCAAATCATTTATTTTCTTCTTCTTTTTTAAATGGAAAATTTCGATAACCACTTCCAACTTCAAGTGCTACTGCTATTGAACTTTACAACCTCTACTCGAGACATCTTCCCTAATATTTCAGTTGTTACAGCCACTGCTGGCGCTGGGAACTTGTTACAGGTTTTGGGGTTATATAATGTCTTCCTTAAATTGCTATGTTCAATGGATGATGTTGAATTTGTCTGCATTTTCTCCCTATTACAAGTGCTGAAAATCTTTTCTAGGCTTAGCTATAAATGCCGAAATTTTGCTTGGACACCATGTGGTAGCCACTTGGTAATTTCAGCCATCATGTAGACCACTACCAAATAGAAAAAGGCATCCGGTGAGTTGAATTCTACTAAATTAGCTTATACTGATTATTCATTGTATTTAGATATTGTTTGTAACCACGTGCGATGTGTGGGTATGAATTAAATCTAGTCAAATAATGAAAGTGCTTTTGTGTATGGTAGCCAAGCAAAAATTGTTGATTTGGTCGTTCGGAAGGTTTTGGAGGAGCTAGGCAGAAAAGATGAGTCACAGACTGAGCATCCGATTGAGCTTGATGACTTGACACAGTCACTTGAAGACTCTTATAATCGTGCAGTGATGGTACCATATTTTCTTCTTCGTCAGTATACAATTGACGCACGTGAATGCACGGATTTGAAATTTGATTTGTTCTAACCTCGGCTTGATGCTATAATTTGGTGAAACTACACAGATTGCAACAAGTTAAATGTTGTTCCTAAATTTATGTGGACAAAAATATATTTTCCGATCAATTAGTGTTCCTTCAAGACGTTCTTTTTAATTGGAAATGTTGTTTCCTATAATTAAATGAGTACACAAATACAAGTCTCATAAACTGTAATTTTTAAATTTATTTCTTGCTGTATAATTCATTGTTGGACATTGTGTGATGTGATGAGTGTTTATTTTTCCTTTTTTTTTTTTTTTTTTTCAAACTATTTGCAATAATTGCCCTTTTGAACGTTCACATTGTTGCGTACTTGCCTGCAGATTTTGAAAATGGTTTAGCTTATCCCCAACCTTCTCTAGTTTTTCAGTCTGCATGACCATCAAATGTTACCTAAAATCTTGTTGCTAAAGCATTAGGACAGGAGGCTATTCTCCAAAGATTGATTAGCAAAAGCATGGCTTTGTTAAAGCTCGACAGGTTCTCCAACCCCATTCTGCCTCCCGTTTTGTGCCTTTGCTAGTTCCTCCCATCTTCTCCAAAGTGTACTCAATTTCCATTTAAGAATTTTTCCAAAAAAAAAAAAAAAATCTGATTTTTCGCTCGATTGCCCTGCAAACAGAGACTGGAGTTCTAAATATTGACATGGCATGGTTGGCAAAGTGCACGCGCTACTGTTTTAATAAGTATTTTTTCCCAGCTTTCAACAGTCTCTTTCCTTTCCTCCCCCGCCCCCTTCAAGTTTCGAAAATTCTTCCATACAATGAATTGCAAAAGATAGATCTCATTTTTTGGGACAGTGTATGAAATTTTACTTATTGTACCACCTTGACAACAGTTTTTGGTTGTCAGCAGGATAAACATTGCAAGATACAAAGTAATCTTTAGGAGCCACACGTGTCTTGATGTGGATCATTATATGAAGTACATAGATGTGGTAGTTTATATGTGCCAATAGGAATTAGTCAAGCTAAATGTTAGCACTATACTATTCAAAGAAAATTTTCTTTTCTTTTCTTTTTTATAGAAATAATTCTATTGACCCCAATTTTCGAGTAACCGTAGGAGTATAAACAATATGTTCCACAAGAAACCTAATCTGTTCTATTAGATGATTAGTGAGAAAAGATTAGCATTATCTTAATTGTGCAGTGCTTAAAACTTATGTGAAATTTCAATGCGGTCCACGTGCAGCGGTATGCTGGAAGAGAGAGTCTAAGCAGAGGAAGTATAGGGAGAGGGACGAGTCGAAGCAGTACTAGTACAGAGAGGAGATGGAGTAATCTAAGCATAAATAGGATGGAGGGCATGGACATGGAGGAGGCTAGTGTGAGTACAGGGAGGAGTGGAATCAAAGGGAGTCTAAGCATAAATAGGATGGAGGACATGTACACGGAGGAGGGCAGTGGGAGTACAGGGGGAGAAGTGGAAGCAGCAGAAGGACTAGCAGCAGCAGAAGAGGGAGGAGCGGGAGCAGTGGAAGCAGCAGGAATAGCAGCGGGGAAGAGGAAGCGGGGGAAGCAGTGAGAGGAAGTTTTCAAGATATTTGTTTGGGGGCGTTCTTGGTGTGCCTTTTTTATGCATTGTGTTTTAGCCTTTCTCTGCTTAATAACAAGGAAACAAGTCGAGATGGGTTATGGATGCTTCTTTCATTTTTTGATCAGCATGGGATGGTAAACAGCGCTGTTCAAACTTGTAAGGAGAGTTCTATAGATTTGATAAGTATCTCAACTTCTGTAATTCAATCTCCTCTGAGAATTCTGATCCCGGTGCTTGTGGTCGGGCATATGGTATGAAAATATTTGATCTCAAAGAGTGGAAGAAGAGAAACATCATGGGAATATATCATCGATGGCAGTAAATGAATGAGGATGGGACATTGTGGATAGTCGGCGTCTTACCCCCTGGATTGGTCACTTTCTACAATCTGACTAAATAGTTCGATCAGAGGTGGCATGTGTTTAGACTCGGCTATGATCCAGCACTCAACTGGACAGAAATGGACAATGCAGCAGTTATTCATTACAATGGAAACTGTAAACCATGGTTGGATTTGGCAGTCTCCAACTATTTTGTAAATCTACGATCAGTCTTGAAGGGGAACAATGCAGCTGTGTATGCATAATATACCAATCAAAGAGAAGGAACTTTGCCATACAATTACAATTCAATTTGACATGCCTGAGAATTGCCGACACAGTCTCGCAGGTTAGAGAACTGTCCTCCAATGGAAGATGGCATGAAGTGTTAGTCCACTTTAATGAAGTGAAGTGAGCAGGAATTGAAATCACTGAGCATTCCATGATTAATTCCGTCGTCAAAGCTTCGTCAAAGCGTCTTTCAAAGGTATCAAATAAACAAGGGAAGTCCATCCATGCTTGTGTGCTCAAGCAGGGTCTTGACACATTCTCTTCCATCAGCAATTCTGTCATGGATTCGTACATGAAGTGCAGGGACTTGGAATCCATGTTGGGCGCCTTCCGGTCAATACAAAGCAGGGACTCCGTGTCGCAGAATGTGCTCACTCGTAGGTTTCTTCATCAGGGGAATTTGGGATGAAGGTTGTCATGATTTCGGCGAGCCCAAGTTGATGGATTCGAACCCAATGTCTGCACTTTGGTACTGGTTCTCCAGGCGCATATGTGGATGTTGATATGGAGCGAGCAGATGGACTTTCATATGCTCTTGAAGTTCATCAACGAGTGGAGTGGGCACATTGATCTCGATTCAATCTTAGAATGAAGAGACATTATGCAAATGTGCAGGGATAGTTTGTTCAAAACAGAGATGAGCATGAAAAGGCACAAGGTTTCAGGATGTGCCCGCACAAGATATGATGAAGTATGATCACCTGACTTAATGTGAAAAACTTCGGATCAGCATTTAAATTAGGGGGAAAATCTCTCCTTCCCCCGCCAATGAGGTGTGTTGAGGCCGTCAAATTTATCACTAAAGGATGTATCATTGAGCCCAATTAAGTATGGAGATAACACGTTCCATTTTCTTTTCTCACAGGGGGATAATTGAGGCAAGTCCTGATGAATGAAGACATGAAGCAAAATGAAATTGATTCAACACAAGAAGGTTCTATCGTTCCTAAATTAGTCCAATTCAAGTTTGAAATGCAAGTAACATGTCCCATCTCTTGTAGGACAAGGCGCACATCAACCGCGGGAGCGACGCCTTCTACCAAGTTGGCATGCTAAGGCCATCCATTTTGTTGTAAAGGATGTATATCGTTCCTAAAATGATTTCTAGTCAAGTGTGGAAATGACATGCCCAGTCTTCTAAATGTCTCTTTGAGAAGAGCATTTGAAAAGAGCAAGAATTGAACTTTGTGGATTATCGTATGCAGTAAAGATGTTTTTCATAAATAAAATCAAGGCCATAGAGGCATTTTTCAAGCAATCCTGTCACTTTAGGTGATTTATGTCATGCATATTATGCATATATCCTTCATAATATTTTCCTAACATGTGTCGTCGTCATTCTTGATAGGAAATGTCATACCCGAAGAACAGAAACACGTGAAGGGTAAATTGTATCGAAACCAGTTGCTGATTTTGATACTGTTTCTGAGATGATTCTCTTTTCCTTTGATTTGGATTACATCAAACACTTGTAAGAGGTGTGGTACTATTCTGATTAGTGGTTCTGTTAACGGTTACTGATGATTATAACACAAGCTTGTAGGATTTTTTAGTAGGAAATGACAATGATAGTAGATGTTCCAATTAAAAAAGCTAGCGCAAATCGAGAAAGGGAAACAAATTACTCGTACTTTGAGCTGTTCGCAAGGTGATATGCTTCTTTTTGGATCATAACCATGAGGAGAAGAGAGAGCAGGGGGGTGCATTGCTAACTTGACAGTACCATTTGCTTTGTATCATCTATGTATGATGAGTTGCTGAGAGATTGTCTCCCCTCTGGTTGATAGAACTTGTTCTTCACATGCAGAGTCTTGACCGTATAAATATGTCAGCTTTTGGAAGGTACAAATGCTCAATACTAGACATGCAAGCTAGGTTGCTGTTAGACACGCTGGGGAAGAGTATTGAGCCTGCTTTGGTGTATCCTTGAGCATTAGTAGCTAAGCCATGGCAGGCATCCAGTGAAATGTTTCCTGGAATTGATCCTTGTAGGAGATATGCAAAGATAAAATTTGTTGGAGATATGTGAGATATGTGAAGATCAATTTGGGATCATAATTGATCTATAGTACTGTTTCAAAAATCAATTTAGGATTAGATTTGATTTTATTTGATTTCATGTGTTGGGTCTTATTTCTTCTTTAGTTATATATCAATTGTATTATAAATAGGAGCGTATTCTTGTAAAGGACAATTCATTCAATACAGAATACAGATTTCTCCCAAGTCTCTCCCTTTTCTTTCATTTTGTAACAATCCTGAAGCTCTTGCCGTTGAACTGGCACTTGTCCCAACTATACAGGTACTTTCACCTTCATTTTGATTTTTGTTTGATCTCCTTGTTGTGACATGGAAGTTTGATCTGGCTGTGTTTTTGCCAAGGCTTGAGGCCGTTATTTTGATGACCATCTTCATGTCTGGTTTCTAAACTGAAATTCCTTAATGGGCACTGTGATGGTGAAATTAATAAGCTTTTTAAGTAAAGAAACGTAGCTTTTGCTGAAAAAGTGATTGCCCAGATATCTTTTGACTTTCAAATGATGCTATGTAAGAAATATATCAAGATCGTCAAAGGTGTCTCGCAGGCTTATGTTGATGCAGTTCTGGCTTCCCATTTTAAAATCGTTCCCAAACCACAAGAACATAACCACAATCAAAAGGCGCCAGCAGCGAATTTAATTTAGGCATAATCAGAAAGAAAAACGCGCCGCGTTGACGAATCGACACTACATGATTTGCAAAACCCCTCCCTCCCCCAAAGCCACAGCCATTAGCCCGAGAATTACCAAATGAATTCGAGCCATGAATCTACTCCAGATAGTCTCCAACCCAAATTAAATTAACCCCAAGAAAACACGATTAAATAGCGCAGCTTGACCCGCAGAAACCACCGCCTCCGACCGAATCCTTAACGGTCTAACAAATGAACAATCTGAGGAATTCCTCTCTGCACAACCGACCCAGGCGACAAATTGTTTTTGAAAATAAAAAAGAGAAGGTAATGAAAATGCGTTTGGGTAATCTAGCATAGTGAAGTACCCAGATCCATTTAATCTCTCTCATACAAATTATTTCGATTTCTAATCGATCCATTAAAAGCTGATTAAGTCTCGTGGCGGTGCTCGGCCTTGATTGATGGTGCGGCGAGGTTGGGTGGTCTCGACGTGATGTATCTCCCGTCCGTGGGGTGGTGCTTGTGCGGCTCTCGGTGAATCCAAGTCAACAATTGAATCTCTCTCTGAAGCTTCATTGAGTTTGCCCATGGCCAGCAAAGCACCCAAAGTACAACTTTCGCCCCCTACCCTAGGGAATTTCTCACGCTACCATGTCGAACAGATTGCTCGATCTAGTCTTTTTGTTTATCATTGTGGAAATATGTTATGATGGTTATCTCTCAATATTAATGATTTTTCTTAGTTGGATTGTTTTTCAAGATGTTGTCTTCGGGTTGCCACATCAATTTATATTTTAATGATGGATATAATTTGAGATTTTTTATGTTATAAACCTTAAAGAGGAATTGGGTCTTTTGAGTTGACCTGATTAAGTATGGTCTTTAGAATAGTTTGCAATTTTGGGAATGCGGAAGTTCATTTGCTACTTCTTTGTTCCTTGTACATACGAGCAATGGAATTACTCAGAATTAGAGTTGATTTTGAGGTCAAGGATGGAGGATTGGAGGTGATTTGGCAAGCAGGTCAAGAAAATATCCGTATCTCATGTAGATTGGGAGCATGTCAAGAAAATATCTGCATCTCCTATAGATTAGGAGAGACTTGAAGATCTATGTAACGATTCTTGTTTTTATATAGGTGTGTGTGTGTGAAGCTCGAGATGTGATACGTATAACCCCATATTTGAGGTTGATGGGCTATCGCAAATTCATAGGAGAACAGCACCAAGGAAGGATATGATTGGATGGAACTTTAACTCGAAGAGAAACAGGGTGAGCCAAAACAGGGTGAGCCAAGCGAGTCCAATTGGGGGGAGGGAATTGAGCGTGTGAAGGCCCACAACTTAGTTATAGTGACGACGGTGGCGCCAAGTCTTGGGGCCAGTATAGGTGGGTGACTTCAGAAGCGCTACCAATGGCCACGACTAAGTCTAGCATAATTGCCAAGTTCACTCATGGCGGCAACGGTGGCATTAAATCACAGTACGGTAGCTCAATTTGTCCTTTTACTCTCTTTTTCATCTACTCCACGCTGTAAACAAGGCTTTGCTTATGGTGCCTAGAGCACAATGTCGAAAGCCGTCAGTTTATTTTCATCATAATACGATACAAAGTATTTTGAGTTACAACATCTCAATGATAATTACATAAAATAACTATATTTATGATCAAATTCACATTTGACACGTTCATTAACGTGTCATGCAACACGACGCTACATGTCTAAAATACGAATTTTCACACATTTAATTACCTTTCTCGCCTAATTTGAACTTTGATTTAGCAAGAATGGCATTTCATCTTCAATCGAATAGAACAAACTCACTAACAGTACATATTCTAATCAATCTCCACTGTGGAAATGGCTTCATTGATCTCCTGAAGTTCCTTCCTTCTTCGCCTTGTCAATGCAACGCATCACTGCAAGCACAGCAACATTCCCCATCATCATCACATTAAAGCTACCATTTGGACTATTATACAATATCTATATGAAAGGTGTGGAAACGTATACACCTCATATATATAGTTTTTCCCTTTCTTTCCCTGGGATAGAAATAGATTTATTTTAAAAACCAAGGAAATGAAAACATTAAAATGAAAGATCAACCAGATGGGCCAACGAACTGCCAACATCCTAAAGTCCATTAATCCTGGCAAATATAATTATGTATATAAAGCAGACACAGCTGCTTATTCAATGTGCACTACATTACTTCGTATGTTTCAGGCTATTAGCTCTTCAAAACACTCGAGGGTGGACTGTCATATCATCCGCTGAACCACCATTTGCATAAGAAGCTTATCAACTTCCACAAGTTCTTGAATGTTCTACATGTCACATTGGGCTTGTCCACTAACCAACTATGAGTTACTTTAAAGAACTCAAGATCCGTCTTTTGCATAATTAGACTGACTGGAGTACAGTTAGAGCAAGAATGCAGTTGACTCAACAGTATGAAAGCCATTAACCATTTGATCCCAATCGTACGAAACAGGGCCTCTAAGTACAATTCTCAAACAATGTATGAACAAATAAATAAAATGAGGAATAAGGAGAAAATAACCTGAATAGCTGATGTATGTGCAAGAACTGGCCCACCTGGCTTATAGAGAGAGACAAGTTGACCAGATGAACTCAAAACCACAGTCATGAACGTTTCCATTATGGACTCTTCTTCGAAAGTAGGGTACGCCAAGATGTAGTTCCTGTGAAGAACGCAAGTCAGGGAAAACGATCAAGATGAAACGAAGGGCGGGCGGGACTAATGGCAAGTCAAACGAATGGAAAGATCACAACTTTGACTTTGGGGGAATATATTTTGTGAATCATGCCGGCAAATCAGTCTCCATGAAATTTATAATATCATCTGGTACTGCTTTCTCCACCTAACCCAGAATTCTTATAATTTATTTTTCTAAAAACTTTCTTCTTATGTGAAGAAGAAGCGGGAAGTGTGACATAAAAAAAAAAAGAAGAAGAAGCGGGAAGGGAAACAGCAGCGAAAAATGAAAATAGTCAGAATGAAAACTCTGTTTAGGCAACCTAAGACTGAGATTCTTCCATTGCACTGTGGAAAGTCCACGGACTGCCTAATTGATTCCAACGAGTAAAATCTCATTGATAATTACTATCCTTTCGATAAAGAAAATAAACCAAAAAAAAAAAGAATTTTGTTAGTGTAATAATTTTTGGATTATTTTAAGAGCAGGAGCATATGTTATGAGTTATAAATTCTTAACTGTTTTTGTCATAGTAAATTAAAGGCTTTTACCTAATTATTTCTGAAACAAGAAATTACCATATTCTTACTTTTCTTTGGTAATTCGAGGGTAAGCTTAGGTGAATTAAATTATTATTATTATTTTTTTTTGAAAATGAGATACTTCGTTCTATCCGGCAAAAAATTACAACAAAAGCAACTTTGGGCGTTCCACTTTAGGACGCAATTACCCCCGCCCCCAATTCCTTCGTCCAGAGAACATTGCCATGTGTTCGTCTGCACGCAAGGGGCGTTTCGGACACTTCGGGCCGAGCACCGGGCGCATTTAAAGCGGCCCTCCAAATCAGTAGTCTACAAACGAAAGGAAAGACGAGAGAGAAGGTAGAGATCTCGGGAGGCTTTGCGCAAACGAGGACGCGCGCTCGTGTTGCCCCTCCCTCGTCTGCACTCCACTCATCCACGTCGCAGCTCCAGCCCCGTGAGCGTCGACGACGGCACTGCCCCCCCCACTCCCGATGCCTGCTCCTCACCGCCGCCGCCTTCTTTCTTCCGACGAGCTGCTTTGCCGTCCAAGCCGCGACGACGACCTCCGACGAGCGAAGGCGACCCACTCCCGACGCCTGCTGCTCATCGCCGCCGCCTCCTTTCTTCCGACGAGCTGCTTTGCTGTCCAAGCCGCGACGACCACCTCCGAGGGCAAAAAAAAAAGAAAAAAAGAAAAAAGATCCCCCCTCAAATTTGGGATTCTGAAGCTGAGAGCCTGTTTTGTGCTGCATTTCTTCTTCTCTATGCCTCGATTCCTTTTTGTTCTCTTGTTTCGCTGGGCCCGGCCCGGCGGCAGGCCGTCGTGTCCATCGCCGAACCTAACGGGCTGCCGCTCCTTCCCACGCCTCCAGCTACCGGAGACAACGCGGCGGCTCTCTGTCCCAAGCCGCAGCTGTTGCATCATGATGTCGAGCCTGTTTTCGTTCGGTCCGCGTCCCTCGTGGCTTCGTCTTGCATCGCTACCCCCGGCCGAAAGTCACTGCCGAGACGAATCACCAATCGTCGGCCGAATCACCGCCGCGTGCACCTTGCCTAACCACCACCGTGGCCATCCTTTGCCAGGGAGCACCGTACCGGTCATCCGTCGAGCCGATTCCGATGAAGTCCATCCTGTGAATTTAGGTAAAATCTCGTCCGAATTTGTTTGTGTTTTTGCATGTGATTGTGCACTCTGAGCAGAAATCCCCTTCGCTATATCTATTTGCACACGCCTTCAGCTGCTGGATGATCTTTTTTCCTTCTTTTTTCGTGTCTGCGTACGGACCGCTTACCTTTAACATACAGTATATTCCCGAGGATCTCCGTCTTCATCTCTGTGTGCTCGGCCGCGGAAGCATTCCAAAAACCTCAGCTCACTTCCTAGCCAGGCCACGCCACACCAAGTTACCAACCTTTTTTTCTCTTCTGGGGGGAGAGAGAGAGGCCTGGAAGTAATACGCTTCCCAGATATGGCACACTCGGAGGCCAGAGCATCAGAAGTTCAGTACGATGTGTTCTTGAGTTTTAGTGGAGCGGATACTCGTTTTGACTTCACGGACTTCCTCAATAGAGACTTGAATAATGCCGGAATCTGCGTATTCATGGACGAAGATGCAATGGAGGTGGGTGATAAGATTGGTGAGACAATTCTACAAGCTATCGACAACTCCAAAATCTACATACCCATCATCTCTCAAACTTATCCTGACCGTGAATGGTGTCTCATCGAGCTTGAACACATGATGTACAATGTGTTTAGGTCAAATGGCAAAAAAAGGATTTTTCCCATCTTTTATAAAGTAATCTTTCCTCCGAAGAGGCTCTTGCAAAGGTTGGTCAAATCAAGGGATGGAAGGGCGAGGAGGGACAAAGGTAAAACTACCTTTAAGATGCCTGCGTAATTCTTCCTTTTTTGGTTTTTATTTTAGGGGATAAAACATTGCCCTATCAAATCATTTATTTTCTTCTTCTTTTTTAAATGGAAAATTTCGATAACCACTTCCAACTTCAAGTGCTACTCCTATTGAACTTTACAACCTCTACTCGAGACATCTTCCCTAATATTTCAGTTGTTACAGCCACTGCTGGCGCTAAGGAACTTGTTACAGGTTTTGGGGTTATATAATCTGTCTGCCCCAAATTGCAGTGTTGACCTTGAATTTGTCTGCATTTTCTCCCTGTTACAAGTGCTGAAAATCTTTTCTAGGCTTAGCTATAAATGCCGAAATTTTGCTTGGGCACAATGTGGTAGCCATTGGGGGCTGCATGTTTTTGTTTCTTTTTTCTGTTTAAGAACAGATTTTTTTTTTTGTCGAGAATAAAAAAGAACATAAACGCGTTTGTTTGCGTTTTTGTTCAAAATCGAATTTTTGTTCCTGAACACAAAAGAACAGAAATGAGAAACAAAAAAAAATTATTTCTTGATTTAGAAACAAAACATTTCTTCTCTCTCTTTTCTTCTTCTTCTTCTTTTCTTCTTCTTTTTTCTTTAGCCGGTCACCGGCCTCGGCCATGGCCGGCGACCGGCCATCGAGGGTCGGCGACCTCGCCGGAGCGTCGCCGGCCCCCGGCAAGGCTGAGCGTCGCCGGCCCCCGGCGAGGTTGAGCGTCGCCGGCCCCTGGCGAGGCTCGGCGTTGCCGGCCCTTGGTAATTTCTGTCATCATGTAGACCACTACCAAATATTGAATTCTACTAAATTAGCCTATACTGATTATTCAATGTATTTAGATATTGTTTGTAACCACGTGCGATGTGTGGGTGTGAATTAAATCTAGTCAACTAATGAAAGCGCTTTTGTGCATGGTAGCCAAGCAAAAATTGTTGATTTGGTCATTCGAAAGGTTTTGGAGGAGCTAGGCAGAATAGATGAGTCACAGACTGAGCATCCGATTGAGCTTGATGACTTGACACAGTCACTTGAAGACTCTTATAATCGTGCAGTGATGGTACCATATTTTCTTCTTCATCAGTATACAATTGACACACGTAAATGCACGGATTTGAAATTTGATTTGTTCTAACCTTGGTTTGATGCTATAATTTGGTGAAACCATACAGACTGCAAGAAG
This sequence comes from Eucalyptus grandis, assembly GCF_016545825.1. Lineage (NCBI taxonomy): Eukaryota > Viridiplantae > Streptophyta > Magnoliopsida > Myrtales > Myrtaceae > Eucalyptus > Eucalyptus grandis. The sequence goes on from NC_052612.1 coordinate 1,353,699, forward strand.
TTAAATGTTATTCCGAAATTTATGTGGACAAAAATATATTTTCCGATCAATTAGTGTTCCTTCAACACGTTCTTTTTAATTGAAAATGTTGTTTCCCATAAATTAAATGAGTACACAAATACAAGTCTCATAAACTGTAATTTTTAAATTTATTTCTTGCTGTATAATTCATTGTTGTACATTGCGTGATGTGATGAGTGTTTATTTTTTCCTTTTTTTTTTTTTCAAACTATTTGCAATAATTGCCCTTTTGAACATTCACATTGTTGCGTACTTGCCTGCAGATTTTGAAAATGGTTTAGCTTATCCCCTACCTTCTCTAGTTTTTCAGTCTGCATGACCATCAAATGTTACCTAAAATCTTGTTGTCCTAAAGCATTAGTACCGGAGGCTATTCTCCAAAGATTGATTAGCAAAAGCATGGCTTTGTTAAAGCTCGACAGGTTCTCCAACCCCATTCTGCCTCCCGTTTTGTGCCTTTGCTAGTTCCTCCCATCTTCTCCAGTGTACTCAATTTCCATTTTAGAATTTTTCCCACAAAAATAAAAATATGATTTTTTGCTCAATTGCCCTGCAAACAGAGACTGGAGTTTTAAATATTGACATGGCATGCGTTGGCAGTGCATGCGCAACTGTTTTAATAAGTACTTTTTTTCCCAGCTTTCAACAGTCTCTTTTCCTTTCCTCCCACTGCCCCCCTTCAAGTTTCGAAAATTCTTCCATGCAATGAATTGCAAAAGACAGATCTCTTTTTTTGGGGCAGTGTATGAAATTTTACTTATTGTACCACCTTGACAACAGTTTTTGGTTGTCAGCAGGATAAACATTGCAAGATACAAAGTAATCTTTAGGAGCCACATGTGTCTTGACGTGGATCATTATATGAAGTACATAGATGCGGTAGTTTATATGTGCCAATAGGAATTAGTCAAGCTAAATGTTAGCACTATACTATTCAAAGAAAATTTTCTTTTCTTTTCTTTTCTTTTTTATCGAAATAATTCTATTGACCCCAATTTTCGAGTAACCGTAGGAGTATAAACAATATGTTCCACAAGAAACCTAGTCTGTTCTTGATTAGATGATTAGTGAGAAAAGATTAGCATTATCTTAATTGTGCAGTGCTTAAAACTTATGTGAAATCTCAATGTGGTCCAAGTGCAGCAGTATGCTGGAAGAGAGAGTCTAAGCAGAGGAAGTATAGGGAGAGGGACGAGTCTAAGCAGTACTAGTACAGAGAGGAGATGGAGTAATCTAAGCATAAATAGGATGGAGGGCATGGACATGGAGGAGGCTAGTGTGAGTACAGGGAGGAGTGGAATCAAAGGGAGTCTAAGCATAAATAGGATGGAGGACATGTACACAGAGGAGGGCAGTGGGAGTACAGGGGGAGAAGTGGAAGCAGCAGAAGCGGAGGGAGCAGTGGAAGCAGCAGAAGGACTAGAAGCAGCAGAAGAGGGAGGAGCGGGAGCAGTGGAAGCAGCAGGAATAGCAGCGGGGAAGAGGAAGCGGGGGAAGCAGTGAGAGGAAGTTTTCAAGATATTTGTTTGGGGGCGTTCTTGGTGTGCCTTTTTTATGCATTGTGTTTTAGCCTTTCTCTGCTTAATAACAAGGAAACAAGTCAATAAACAGATGGGTTATGGATGCTTCTTTTGTTTTTTGATCAGCATGGGATGGTAAACGGCGCTGTTCAAACTTTTAAGGAGAGTTTCCATAGATTTGACAAGTATACCAACTTCTGTAATTCAATCATCTCTGAGAATTCTGATCCCAGTGCTTGTGGTCGGGCATATGGTATGAAAATATTTGATCTCGAAGAGTGGAAGAAGAGAAACATCATGGGAATATATCACCGATGGCAGGAAATGAATGAGGATAGGACATTGTGGATAGTCAGCGTCTTACCCCCTGGATTGGTCACTTTCTACAATCTGACTAAATAGTTCGATCAGAGGTGGCATGTGTTTAGGCTCGGCTATGATCCAGCACTCAACCGGACAGAAATGTACAATGCAGCAGTCATTCATTACAATGGAAACTGTAAACCATGGTTGGATTTGGCAGTCTCCAACTATTTTGTAAATCTGCGATCAGTCTTGAAGGGGAACAATGCAGCTGTGTATGCATAATAGACCAATCATAGAGAAGGAACTTTGCCATTCAATTACATTTCAACCTGACGTTCCTGAGAATTGCCGACAGTCTCGTGGGTTAGAGAACTGTACTCCAATGGAAGATGGCATGAAGTGTTAGTCCACTTTAACGAAGTGAAGTGAGCAGGAATTGAAATCACTGGGCCTTCCATGAATAATTCCGTCATCAAAGCGTCTTTCAAAGGTATCCAATAAACAAGGGAAGTCCATCCATGCTTGTGTGCTCAAGCAGGGTCTCGACACATTCTCTTCCATCAGCAATTCTGTCATGGATTCGTACATGAAGTGCAGGGACTTGGAATCCGCGTTGGGCGCCTTCCGGTCAATGCAAAGCAGGGACTCCGTGTCGCAGAATGTGCTCACTCGTAGGTTTCTTCATCAGTGAAATTTGGGATGAAGGTTGTCATGATTTCGGCGAGCCCAAGTTGATGGATTCGAACCCAATGTCTCCACTTTGGTACTGGTTCTCCAGGCGCATATGTGGATGTTGACATGGAGCGAGCAGATGGACTTTCATACGCTCTTGAAGTTCATCAACGAGTGGAGTTGGCCCATTGATCTCGATTCAATCTTAGGAATGCAGAGACATTATGCAAATGTGCAGGGATAGTTTGTTCAAAACAGATATGAGCATGAAAATGCACAAGGTTTCAGGATGTGCCCGAACAAGATATGATGAAGTATGATTACTTGACTTAATGTGAAAAACATCAGATCAGCATTTAAATTAGGGGGAAAATCTCTCCTTCCCCGCCAATGGGGTGTGTTGAGGCAAAACCGTCAAATTTATCACTAAAGGATGTATCATTGAGCCCAATTAAGTATGCAGATAACACGTTCCATTTTCCTTTCTCACAGGGGGATAATTGAGGCAAGTCCTGATGAATGAAGACATGAAGCAAAATGAAATTGATTCAACACAAGAAGGGTGTATCGTTCCTAAATTAGTCCAATTCAAGTTAGAAATGCAAGTAACATGTCCCATCTCTTGTAGGACAAGGCGCACATCAACTGCAGGAGCGATGCCTTCTACCAAGTTGGCATGCTAAGGCCATCCATTTTGTTGTAAAGGATGTATGTCGTTCCTAAAATTATTTCTAGTCAAGTGTGGAAATAACATGCCCAGTCTTCTAAATGTCTCTTTGAGAAGAGAATTTGAAAAGAGCAAGAATTGAACTTTGTGGATTATCGTATGCAGTAAAGAAATGTTTTTCATAAATAAAGTCAAGGCCATAGAGGCATTTTTCAAGCAATCCTGTCATTTTAGTGATTTATGTCATGCATATCATGCATATATCCTTCATAATATTTTCCTAACATGTGTCATCATCATTCTTGATAGGAAATGTCATACCCGAAGAACAAAAACACGTGAAGGGTAAATTGTATCGATTCCAATTGCTGATTTTGATACTGTTTCTGATGTGATTCTCTTTTCCTTTGATTTGGATTACATCAAACACTTGTAAGAGGTGAGGTACTATTCTGATTAGTGGTTCTGTTAATGGTTACTGATGATTATAACTCAAGCTTGTAGGATTTTTTAGTAGGAAATGACAATGATAATAGATGTTCCAATTAAAAAAGCTAGCACAAATTGAGAAAGGGAAATGAGCTGTTCACAAGGTGATATGCTTCTTTTTGGATTTATGAGGTTCCTGTGTTTCTCATAACCATGAGGAGAATAGCGGGGGGGGTGCATTGCTAACTTGACAGTACCATTTGCTTTGTATCATCTATGTATGATGAGTTGCCAAAAGATTGTCTCCTCTCTGGTTAACAGAACTTGTTCTTCACGTGCAGAGTCTCGACTGTATAAATATGTCGGCTTTTGGAAGGTACAAATGTGCAATACTAGACATGCAACTAGGTTGCTGTTAGACACGCTGGGGAAGGGTATTGAGTCTGCTTTGGTGTATCCTCGAGCCTTTGTAGCTGAGCCATGGCAGGCATCCAGTGAAATGTTTCCTGGAATTGATCCTCATAGGAGATGTGCGAAGATCAATTTGTTGGAGATATGTGAAGATCAATTTGGGATCATAGTTGATCTATAGTATTGTTTAAAAAATTTAGAATTTGATTTTATTTGATTTCATGTATTGGGTCTTATTCCTTCTTTAGTTATACATTGATTATATTATAAATAGGAGCGTATTCTTGTAAAGGACAATTCATTCAATACAGAATACAGATTTCTCCCAAGTCTCTCCCTTTTCTTTCATTTTGTAACAATCCTGAAGCTCTTGCCGTTGAATTGGCACTTGTCCCAACTATACAGGTACTTTCACCTTCATTTTGATTTTTGCTCTTAGATCTCCTTGTTGTGACATGGAAGTTTGAAATGCAGATCTTCTGGCTGTGGTTTTGCCATGGCTTGAGGCCGTTATTTTGATGACCATCTTCATGTCTGATTTCTAAACTGAAATTCCTGTGGGCACTGTGATCGTGAAATTTATTTACAAAAGATGTAGGACAAATAAGCTTTTTGAGTAAAGAAACGTAGCTTTTGCTGAAAAAGTGGTTGCCCAGATATCTTTTGGCTGTCAAATGATGCTATGTGAGAAATATATCAAGATCGTCATTCGATTTGTGAAATAAATGGCTATGACATATTCTTGCATAGAGTTGTCTTAAGGTTGCATTCACTTTCAAATGCCATGCATTTGTCGTGTATCCTGCAGCTGTCTCCTCCCCATATTGTCGACCTTTTCTTCAATCAAGGCCATGGCAATTGATTTCAGCTGAGACAAAGTATGATAGTATACATGTTTCAGACTGTCAAAAGTGTCTCACAGGCTTATGTTGATGCAGTTCTTGATCTGGCTTGACATTTTATCACCAATTTCATTCAACCGTTTCTTGATGCAGTTTTTGATGCAGTTCTTGATCTGGCTTATGCTGTCTCCTCCTCAGGTTGTCTACCTTTTCTTCAAACCAGACTATGGCAATTGACTTCAGTTGAAATAAAGATATGATAGTATCCATGTTTCAGACTGTCAAAGGTGTCTCGCAGGCTTATGTTGATGCAGTTCTTGATCTGGCTTCACATGTTAAAATTGTTCCCAAACCACAAGAACATAACAAAAGGCGCCCGCAGCGAATTCAATTCAGGCATAATCAGAAAGAAAAACGCGCTGCATTGACGAATAAACACTACACGATTCGCAAAACCCCCCCCCCCAAGCTGCAGCCATTAGCCCGACAATTACCAAATGAATTCGAGCCATGAATCTACTCCATATCGTCTCCAACCCAAATTAAATTAACCCCAAGAAAACACGATTAAACAGCGCAGCTTGACCCGCAGAAACCACCGCCTCCGACCAAATCCTTAACAAACTAGCAGATGAACAAATTTGAGGAATTCCTCTCTGCACAACCGACCCAGGCGACAAATTGTTTTTGAAAATAAAAAAGAGAATGTAATGAAAACGCGTTCGGGTAATCTAGCATAGTGAAGTCTTTATATTCATTTAATCTCTCTCACACACTTAATTTCGATTTCTGATTGATCTATTAAAAGCTGATTAGGTCTCGTGGTGGTGCTCGGCCTTGATTGATGGTGCCGCGAGGATGGGTAGTCTCTACCTGATGTGACTCCCGTCCCTGGGATGGTGCTCGTGCGGCTCTCGGTGAATCCAAGTCAACAATTGAATCTCTCTGAGAAGCTTCATTGAGTTTGCCGATGGCCAGCAAACACCCAAAGTACAACTTTTCCCCCCTACCCTGGGGAATTTCTCACACCACCATGTCGAACAGATTGCTCGATATAGTCTTTTTGTTTATCATTGTGGATATATGTTATGATGGTTATCTCTTAATGCTAGTGATTTCTCTTAGTTGGATTGTTTTTCAAGATGTTATCTTCAGGTTGCCACATCAATTTATATTTTAACAGTAGATATAATTTGAGATTTTTTATGGTACAAATCTTAAAAAGAATTGGGTCTTTTGAGTTGACTTGATTAACTATGATCTTTCAAATAGTTGGCAATTTTGGGAAAGTGGAAGTTCATTTGCTGCTTCTTTGTTCCTTGTATCCACGAGCGACGGAATACTTAGAATTAGAGTTGATTTTGAGGACAAGTATGGAGGATAGGAGAGTGAAGATTAGAAGATTTAAAGTGATTTGGAAAGCTCGTCAAAAAACTATATGCATCTCATGTGGATTGGGAGGGACTTGAAGATCTATGTGGCAATTCTTGTTTATATATACATATGCATAACCCCATACTTGAGGTATCAGCCATTGCAAATTCATACAAGAACAGCACCAAGAAAGGTAATCATCAGACATAACTTTAACTCGAAGAGAAAGAGGGTGAGCCAAGCAATTCGAATTGGGGGGAGGGTATTGAGTGTGTGAAAGCCCGCGACTTAGTGATAGTGGTGGCAATAGTGGCAACTAGTGCCAAGATGCTCGAGCATCTAGTGGTGGACATGGCACGAAGTCTTGGGGCCAGTATTGGTGGGTGACTTTGGAAGTGCTACCAATGGCCACGACTAAATCTAGCATAATTGCTAAGTTCACTCATAGCGGTGGTTAAAATCACTTTTGAAAGTGTTACGCAACATGACGCTATACGTCTAAAACATGAATTTTCACACATTTAATTACCCTTCTTGCCTAATTTGAACTTTGATTTAGCAAGAAGGGCATTTCATCTTGAATAAGATTAGTAGTCACGGAAATTTGACATGTCACGCGTTTATTAACAATGTTACGTAGCTTGACAACACATAATTATAATATGAAATTTCACGGACATAATTATGCTTATTGATTAATATGATCTTCAATTTAGCACAAAGGGTATATTTATGTCCAATGTGTGGATTAATGTTCATGGGTATCAATCTAGATCCAATACTATTTCAAGTGTGTTTAAAAACATCGTGGGGAAAGCTTTTAGAAAAATGTAAAGAATTTTTAGTGAGAGGGTTTTTCCAAAATGCAAATAGCATTTGATAAGATGTAATTTATAAACATAACTTACTTAAATATCATTTGAAAAACACTATATTTTGTAAAGGTCCATGCTATTTTTTTTTCAAACATTTGTTGATGAAACTTAGCAATACAAGACTGGCTTGCTAATAACTAAATCTAGTCTCGTTGGTGGCTCGCTGGTGGCCTGAACCTGGCAACGTTGATGGAGGTGTGGACATTTTTTTAATTTATAGAAGATTAGAAAAGTTAAAGTTGGAAAAAAATGTATATTTATTTTTCGAAAATACTCCAAACTCAAAGTACTTCTAGGATTTTGGAAATGCAGCAAATTTCTCCAAAGAAATTTGTGGAGCCATATTTGCATTTATCTAGGATATTTTTAAAGCCCAATGGGCTTTGAGAAGGTGGTTTCCCAGACTCACACTTCACCGTCAAACGACACGTGGCGAAATTGGAGGGAGAGTTGACGGGGACAACCCCGCCCTACCCGGTCGACGAATTTGAAGGCCGCGGCCTCGCGACCAAAGCCCAACCCCCCACCCGCCCCCACGTTCCCTTTCCACGCTTGACTAAGGCGTTGCTGCTCCGCAAATGCCCTCTCCCTCTCCCCTTATTTACCCGAATGCCACCCCGGTCGTCGCCGTAATTTCGGCGACTCCACGAGGGCCGTCGAGTCCAAATGGGGGGGAGAATTTGGGAATCGTCATCATGGTAGTGTAGCGCAGGTGCAGGTACGGAAGCGAATGAAGCCAAGCTTCTCTGTATCTCTCTCTCTCTCTCTCTCGCTCTGTGTCTAGCGCGTTTTCGCGTCCTCACCTCTTCGGGCGATCGCCTCCTTTTGACTTCGTCGCGATGGAGAAGAAGGACGATCCGACATTTCCCGGGAAACTGCTCGATTCTCGTGGTTTCGTTGCTTCTGCAATGGAACCGGCGTTAATTCTGTCTCGGCGAGCAATCGCGCTGTCCTACTCCTCATTAGCTTAGCTGCGGGTTTTTTGAGAGATGATGCTGGAGATGGGGTTCAATTGCGGGTCTTTGTAAAAGCAGAAGATGAAACCGACGGGGAATCCTAGACGAAAGAGAGAGAAATGGGTGGAGAAGTAAGTAGCACTGATACCGATACACGACACGCAATATAACACGACACGACACGATATATCAACACGTTACAAAAAATAAATAATTCCGACTCGTTGGGACATATTGTATATTATATATATTATATTATTATTTTTTTTATGATTATTTCAATTAAATTAATATTATTCAAATTCACAAATAAATAAATAATAATAAAATCCTATAATAAATTTACACTAAAAATATTAATCCACAATTTATTAATATCATTCATTGTTTCAATTTAACAAATTCAATTCCATTTCAATAAATCCATAAAACTTGGAAAAAAAAAAGTAATTCACATTCTAAACTTGCATGTCGGACGTGTCAAAAGAAAAAAAGAAAAAATTTGAGGTTAAATTGTGTATCACGAGAGTAAGAGTCAAAAGAGAAAAAAAGAAAATATTAAATTTTTTTCTTTCCTAATTTGTTATTTTTATTATTGATTTTAATTTTTTTCATATATATATTTTGACACTTCATTTATTGAAAATTTTTAAAATTGACCTCGCATGTTATGATCGTGTATTGGAAAGTCGTATGTCAAAATTCTGAGTCAAGTGTAAAAAAATGTCGAAAAGTTGACTAGATTTCGGATTTTTTTATACGTGTTAACCGAGTGTTGAAGAGATCGGACACATGTCGAAGTGTTTAACACGACACGAAGGCTTTCAAGAGTTCCTAGGTGGAGAATGGGGCACGCACGATGAATCTTGGTGGCGTTAAAATGAGATGAACCATGTACATACTACACGGTGGTGGCTCTTAGAATGGACAAAAGAATACAACTAGATGGTCCTTTTCATAGGTATTCAAATCACATGCATGAGGTCCTAATCTTTAAAAAAAATGTTAATGTCATTACATAAATCTATTAAATTTAAAAGATGAAAAACACTTGAAACATTAATTTTACAACTAATAACGAAATCATTATGTAATGAAATCACTTCTAATTCCTTTTGCTCAAATTAAATTGCTCTAAGAGGACTCTCTAGTGACCTAAAATTAAGACCAATGATATCGATTATACATAAAATAAATGAAGTAAAGAGAAAATCAAGATAAGAATAATGAATTATAAAAGAAAAAAGTTTACTTTCCCGATCCTAATCTCGTAGATGAAGATGTGCAGGGACCTAAAACATTACAAAATCAATCTTAAAATTACATGAGTCAAAGCTAAAGTTTAAAAAAGAAGAAGAAGAGAGAAACGACTCAGTCAATTGAATGCCTTTTATTAGAATATCATCACGTTGGGTTATCAAGAAAACTTTAACGCCTGGCTAATGTTTGACCTGTCTTTTTCCTTGGCTGACGACCGTTGAGCCAAGCAATATCCAAATTAAAATTAACTAATAGAGAGACGACGCGCGCTCGTGTTGCTCAAACGAAGATGGGGCCGACCTCGCCAGGTTGGAGGTGACACAGACCTGCTTACTTAAACGAAGACGCGCGCTCGTGTTGCTCCTACCCTCGTCTGCACTCATCGACGTCCCAGCTCCAGCCCGTGATCGACGACGACAGCACTGCCCCCCCCACTCCTGACGCCTGCTGCTCGCCGCCGCCGCCTCCTTTCTTCCGACGAGCTGCTTTACTGTCCAACCCACGCACGACGAGCTCCGACGGCACTGCCCTCTCCTCTTGCCGAACCTGTCTGTCGGCATTCCTCTATCTCCAAAAAAATAAAGATCCTCCCTCAAATTTGGGATTCTGAAGCTGAGAGCCTTTTTTGTGTAGCAATTCTTCTCTAGGCCTTGATTTCTTCTTTCGTACGTTCTCGTCTGGCCCGGCCCGGCGGGAGGCCGTCGTGTCCGTCGCTGAACCTAATGAGCTCCCCCTGCTTTCCACACCTCCAGCTACCGGAGACGACGCAGCTGCTCTCTGTCCCCAGGAACTTCCGTTGCATCCTGATCCCGAGCCGACGTGCTTGTGATCCTTCCTCGTGACGACGAAACCACTTTCTCTTTTCGCAGGTTCGCTCGGCGTCCCTTACGGCTTCGTCTTGCGTTGCCAACCGCGGCCCAAAGTCACTACTGAGACGAGATGGCCGAGCTGTGTCACAAATTGTTGGCCTAATCACCGCCGCGCGCACCTTGCCAAACTGCCACCGTGGCCATCCTTTGCTAGGGAGCACCGTATCGGTCATCCGTCAAGGCGATTCCGATGAAGTCCAAATTTGGCACTATTATACTGTGAAGTTAGGTAAAATCTCGTCCGAATTTATTTGCGTTTTTGCATGTGATTGTGCACTCTTAGCAGAAATCACCTTCGCTAAAATCTATTTGCACACGCCTTCAGCTTGCTAGATGATCTTTTTTCGTGCCTGTGTGCTGACCACTTACCATTAACATACAGTATATTCCCGAGGATCTCCGTCTTCATCTCTGTGTGCTCGGCCGCGGAAGCATTCCAAAAACCTCAGCTCACTTCTTAGCCAGGCCACGCCACACCAAGTTACCAACCTTTTTTTCTCTTCTAGGGAGAGAGAGAGGGGTCTGGAAGGAATATGCTTGCCAAATATGGCACACTCAAAGACCATAGCATCATCAGAAATTCAGTACGATGTGTACTTGAGTTTTAGTGGAGCGGATACTCATTTTGACTTCGCAGACTTCCTCAATAGAGACTTGAATAATGCCGGAATCTGCGTATTTAGGGACGAAGATGCAATCAAGGTGGGCGATAAGATTGGTGAGACAATTCTACAAGCTATTGACAACTCTAAAATCTACATACCCATAATTTCTCAAACTTATCGTGACCGCAAATGGTGTCTTGTTGAGCTTGAACACATGATGAACAATGTGTCTCGGTCAAAGGGTAGAGCAAAGATTTTCCCCATCTTTTATAAGGTGGAACCTAGGGATGTTAAAATTGGACTCCATGCCCAATGAATGCTTCCTCCGAAGTCGAACTTAGGGCGTTCAAAGAGGCACTTGCAAAGGTTGCTCAAATCAAGGGATGGAAGGTCAAGGAGGGACAAAGGTAAAAGTACCTTTAAGATGCCTACCTAATTCTTTTTTTTTTTTTTGGGTTTTTGTTTTAGGGGATAAAATCTTGCCCTATCAAATCATTTATTTTCTTCTTCTTTGTTAAATGGAAAATTTTGAAAACTACCTTTGACTCCAAGTGCTGCTCCTATTGAACTTTACATCCTCTACTCGAGACATGTTCCCTAATATTTCAGTTGTTATAGCTACCGCTGGCACTAGGGAATTTGTTAAGGGTTTTGGGTTTATATGATTTGTCATCAACAAATTGTAGTGTTCAATGTACGACCTTGAATTTGTCTACATTTTCTCCCTATTACAAGTGCTGAAAATATTTTCCAGGCTTAGCTATAAATGCGGAAATTTTGCTTGAGCATCATGCGGTAGTCACTTGGTAATTTCAGCCGTCATGTAAACCACTACCATATAGAAAAATGCATCCGGTGAATTGAATTCTACTAAATTAGCATATATTGATTACTTAGTGTATTTAGATATCATTTGTAACCATGTGCGATGTGTGGGTATGAATTAAATCTAGTCAACTAATGAAAGCATTTTTGTGTATGGTAGTCAAGCAAAAATTGCCGATTTGGTCGTTCGAAAGGTTTTGGAGGAGCTGGGCAGAAAGATGAGTCACGACGAAGCATTTAATTGAGCTTGATGACGAGACACGGTCACTTGAAGACTCACGTGATAGTACGATATCTTCTTCTTCATCAATATACAATTGACGCCCGTCAATGCACGGATTTGAAATTTGATCTGTTCTAATCTCGCTTTGATGCTATAATTTGGTAAAACTACACAAATTACAAGAAGTTATATGTTATTCGAAAATTTACTTGGACAAAAATGATTTTCGGATCAATTAGTGTTCCTTCAACGTGTTATTTTTTTGCAAATGTTGTTTCCTATAAATTAAATAAATACACAACCGCAAGTCTCATAAAATTTAATTTTTAAATTTATTTCTTGCTGTATAATTCATTGTTGGGTTGTGTGATATGACAAGTGTTTATTTATTTATTTTTATGTCATACCGTTTGCAATAATTGCCCTCTTGAACGTTCACATGTTGCGTACTAGCCTGCAGATTTTGAAGATGGTTTAACTTATCCCCGCCTTCTCTAGTTTCAATCCGCATAACCATCAAATGTGACCTAAAATCTTGTTGTCCTAAAGCATTATGACGGGAGGCTATTCTCAAAAGATCGATTAGCGAAAGCATGGCTTTGTAAAAGCTCGACAGATCCTCCAACCCCATTCCCCTCTCGTTTTCTGCCTTTGCCGCCCCCCCCATCTTTCCGGCGTACTCAAGTTCCATATTAGAATTTTTCCCACAAAAAAAAAAAAATGTGATTTTTTGCTTGATTGTCCTAGAAATAGAGATTGGAGTTTTAAATATTGACATGACATAGGTTGGCAAAGGCAAGCGATACTGTTTTAATAAGTATTTTTTTTCCTAACTTTCAACAGTCTCTTTCCCTTTTCTCTCCCCTCTCCCTAAAGTTTAAAAAATTCTTCCATAAAATGAATTCCAAAAGACAAACCTCATTTTGTCGGACAGTGTATGAAATGTTACTTACCAGCAGGGTAAAACATTGCAAGATACAAAATAATCTTTAGAAGCCACGCATGTCTTGATGTGGATCATTATATGAAGTACATAGATGTGGCAGTTTATATGTGCCAATAGGAATTAGTTAAGCTAAATGTTAGCACTATACTATTCAAAGAAGATTTACTTTCCTTTTCTTTTCTTTTTATATCAATAAATTTATTGACCCCAATTTTCAAGTAACTGTAGGAGTATAAACAATACGTTCCACAAGCAACCTAATATGTTCTCGATTAGATGATTAGTGAGAAAAGATTAGCATTATCTTAATTGTGCAGTGCTTAAAACTTATGTGGAATTTCAACATGGTCCAAGTGCAGCGGTATACCGGGAGAGGCCGAGGGCTGGAGAGCGGGTACATGAAGGAGGGCAGTGGGAGTACAGGAAGGAGAAGGAGGGAGTGGAAGCAGCAGAAGAGGGAGGAGCAGGTGCAGTGGAAGCAGCAGAAGAGGGAGGAGCAGGTGCAGTGGAAGCAGCAGAAGAGGGAGGAGCAGGAGCAGTGGAAGCAGCAGAAGGAGTAGCAACGGGGAAGAGGAAGCGGGGGAAGCAGTGAGAGGAAATTTTCACTATATTCGTTCGGGGCATTCTTGGAGTACCTTTTTTATGCATTGTTTTAACCTTTCTCTGCTTAAGAGCAAGGAAACTAGTCAATAAACAGAAGTAGACGGGTCATGGACACCGCCTACCACTCCAGATAGGCGGAACAAACAATTTATTTTATTTTATTTTATTTTATTTTTTTGTCATTTTCAAATCTATGTACCCTTTTGAATTCCTATTCATCTGTATGAGTACTTACGGATATAAGTTCTTTATTCGTCGCCCAATTATTTATTTTTTGGTAATACCTTTTGGAAATGGGACTTAATTGTGGTAATTTTGACCCCTTGAAACATTTAGGATCATGAAGAAATCTAATGGATTTCCAACGTCAACATAGAATAATCATTCTCATGAAGGTTGCTGATAGTTAATATCGGACTCAGGAGTCTGACTTTCCCAGCCATCTTCTAGCCAGATACATCAGTTTCGTAATGAAGCTAATCGAAAATGAGAGCGGGACTTTACGAATAATAGGAGGATAAAGGAGATCCAGCTTCTTTATGGCCATGCTAAGAGATTGATTCTCGCTCTGTTCGTGCCGGGGGTGACAGCAACCATCGGACGCTCAAAATTCTCGACGTGATTCTTGATCCGAACCCCAAGCTCGCTAAAGAGCAAGTAAATGGTAATCTCAAGCTGTGATGGAAATGTTCAGTGTCAAGGCGGACAAATGCTGCATTGGTGACCGGCACAGCAGAAGAAATCCTCTTCGTCTTGCGGCTGTGGAAAGCCAGTCCGGCGTTCTGAGGAGCTGGTTCGAGAGAGGCTGAGGGCAGCACGTTGATGGGGTTGTTTAACGGGGATTTTCATAGCGTGAAGCAAAATAACTTGAAAAGGCTTTGAAGCTTTTCACGGAGGCTCCGGGAGATCATGACACGAACAATTTCGGTCGTAGCATATTGTACTGAACTTTTCTCAAAGAAAGGCACCAATCATACTTTTTGGGACGCTCTTAGCCCAAACCATAAAGAGAAACAGATAAAGACAGCAGATTTTAGACTTGGGGTAGGGATAAATTTGGCCAATCATTTGCCCTTCCAAAAATATCTATCTTTTTATTGGCTTTTTATCCTTTTACATGTCTAAATATTTGCAGAATTGATATGTCGTCCTAAGCATGAAGTTAAAAACTCCATCTCAAGTCTCATCTAGACTTCGGAATCCTTGGATTTAAAACACTTAGGTTGCGTTTGGCAACCAAGATGAAATTCAGGATAAGATCAAATTTATCATATCTTGTATTTGGTGCCTACTCAAAACAAGGATAAAGCAGGACATGGGGAAAAATAGACTAGATAAAATTATCACATGGGGAGGTAGAATAAAGGTAAATAAAATTACTAGCTTCCATAATTAGAAAGTTATTTTTCTCAAATTATGGACTTTTTAAATTAACAAAATTAAAATTATATCTCAATATAAATAATATTTGAATTCTAATGTAAGAAATTTAAAATAACCAAAAATAATAATTTAGTTATTTTAATTTAATCTTATTTTTATTTATATATTCGAATTTAATTATATTTTATAAAATAATTTCAATATGTAAATATAAATATATATTTATATTTATTATATATTTTAGGTATATTAGTACAGTTTACTATTTAATAAAATTTTATTAGAGAACGACGGGAGGGGAAAATAAAAAATAAATTAATTGATAAAAGAGATGAAAATAAAATAAAGCAAGAGTGTCATGAGAGATAGTTATTTTTATCACATGACAAATTTTTTAAATTAAAAGAATTAAAATAAAGCAAAGTGTCATGAGAAATAGTTATTTTTCTCGCATGACAAATTTTTAAATTAACAAAATTAAAATAATATATCAATATAAATAATATTTGGATTCTAATATAAGAAATTCAAAATAACAAAAAAAATTAATTATTTCAAAATAATCTTATTTTTATTTGTATATATTTGAATTTAATTATATTTTATATATAAGTTCAATATATAAATTTAAATATATATTTATATCTATATTTTAGGTATTTTAGTATTTTAGTTTTATTAGTACAATCTAATGTTTAATAAAATTTTATTAGAGAATGACGGGAGGGGAAGAAAAAATTAAAAAAAAGATCTAATAAAAGAAAGGAAAATAAAATAAACTAAGCAAGAGCATCGCAAGAGATTTTTACTATCCCTGTTCATAAAATTTTTGGTTCATTTTTACTAATACGCAGTTTATGCTAAATAATGTATATGATATGATGTGAATATATCCGACTTTATTGTTGTAATCACCAAACAGTGGATATGATATATCAAAGTCCTATGAATTTCATATTCTACCTATCCAATCATATCCTGATTAAAAATCCGAACGACCAAATGTAACCTTAGAGAGTACTATCAAATATAAAGTAGGAAAAAGTTATTGTACCAATTAGGGTATTAGGCATGCGAAAACCGATATATTAAAATAAGGAATGCATTCTGATTGCCTACCCCATAATGCCCCATAAGATAGGGACAAGCATGGGAGGCCCTCGTGGAAAACAAATTGCCATTCCTTGGTGAGGTAACCCTTCGACCGCATCAAGGATCCAAGGAAGCCCCTAATTGAAGGTTTTTCTTGAAAAAGACTGCATATTCCATTCTTTACATTTGGTCCTCCATTTACTAATTATTTGGAAATACTTTCTATTTGAGTATCAAATATAACAAATAAAAAAAAAAAAAAAACAACTATTATTAGTCTTGGTGCATATGATTGTCGTCAAATTGCGTGACCCTTGTAAGTCACTATGAAGTTAAAATTTGTATTATGACAAGAAAAGGTTATAAAAGTCCTTGACATATAACATATAATAATGTACGGCAAGATCAATATTAGGAATTTGTTTGATGGCGGATATAATTCGTGGAAGGTTTTAGTTCCAGGAAAGATATGCAAAATAAATTTAAGAATTATGAGAAAATAGCAATAAAAGATGCTGAGAAAGGTTTAGAAAATTAGAACGTACCACAAACTTTGAATATAGAATAGATGACCCGATTAAGGTCGTTGGAAAAAACAATCTCGGTGATCGGAAATGATGAACTTTTCCATAATTTCCAAAAGCGATGTCGAAATAAACAAAAGGAAGGTGAATCCGAATTTTGTTTTCAATTGGTTATTCTATAGGGTAAAAAAGAGGAAAGTATGAATGACCCAGAAAATCATTATACTACTTACATTGTGGCATATGGGAAACCCCAAAGATCAATAATTTTCCTGCGGTAGAATTAAAAAAATTAGGAGAGGACACTAAAGTAATCACCATAAAAGGTGAGTGGCAAGAAAAGAGAATGGAGTAAACCTGCCTGCTATTTGAAAAGAAGGGAATGCAGGAAGAGAACAAAGATAAATATAGTAAACTATACTTGGGAGTCACTGGGTAAACAACCCAGCAGAATGGAAACAAAACAGTAGGGGAGAGAATTACCAAAAATCTAGTTCTTAATGCTGGTCAGCCTGTTTTATCGACCTTAGTTTCGGCACGTACTTTATGATGAGATATAAAAATGAACATTTTATGGCATGCTATTTCAAAAACCGAATCAGGCTCTAGATATTTTTCGACCATTTAAGTGCTGCAATAAAAGTGCATTGAGAATATACGCATCCGACATAATTTTATTATTGTTATATTACATATGGCAGCAATGTGTTATTGTGTTATTTGATTTGTACTCATTGTTAGCCTACACGTGACGAGAATATGAGATATGAACATTCGTACAGAACGATTCTGTTTTGGGATGATAATCATGACCGATATAATTTTTGAGGCATAACCATAACCGATACAGTTTTCAAGCTTTATCACCTAGCAAAGTGGGACCCTAGGGTTCTCGATATAGCAATTGATTTTTAGTTTATGCCAAATATTATCGATTTATACTGGCATTCATATGGAAATTAATGTTGCACCTAGTTATTGATTGCTTGTTCGTTGTGAGTGCATATCTTTCTTAATTTGCATTATTCTTAGCTCGATCCGATAGAAGTGGTATTAGTCACTTGCTGAGCCATATTGCTTGTCCCTTTTTAACTTCTCTAGATTGTGAGGCTGAGGATTCATGAACGTTGCAGTGCAAATGAGAGTATATTGGAATTATTTGAGAAGATGATTTTTGTAGTAATTTTGAAATGATATTAGAAACTTGTCAATAGTTTTTGTTCGAGGATTTTGTCTTTATAATTATCGGTTCATGACACTTTGGAACATAGTGTGAGTATTCTCCAAGAAGAGTTATATTTAATAATAATTTCATATGTGCTAGGTGTGAATTTACAGAGTACACCATCCTTTACTTTGTGAGGGACAGCAGTGTCATTCCCTTGTATCCTAATATAGATTGAGGCGTGACAGTTGTGGCATAACAAAAGTTATTATGGTATCCCACTTGAGCAAAGAAGCACGAGCCACTTGGAGGTCGCTTATAAAGACACTAAAAATGATACCACTTAATATTCTCCATATCATTATTTACACAATATATTTGGCATATCTCAATTTACAATGTAGGAGGTTGATAAGTATGAGGTGATAACCCTCATCACATTGTTTCGCCCCCCATCTCTACTATTGAAAGTAAAAAAGAGCTAGAGAGATATATTAATGGCCGAGTTGAGTGCTCATAATATTTATGTGATTTGAAAATAGTTATATTATTTGTTCAATCATTTTATAAGTAATATAAATAATTATTTTTTTAAATTACTATTTTTTACAAATCGGAATCCATCATTGGAAAAAGCTAAAAGCATCACTTAAATGACACGTGGTGAAATTGGAGAGAGTTGACGGAACTCCCACCCTACACGGTCAACAAATTTGAAGGCCGCGGCCTCACCGACCAAACCCAACCCTTGCCCCGTCAACTGGAAGGGAGGGTGACTTTAGAAGCACTACCAATGGCCGTGACTAAGGCTAGCGTGATTGGCTGATTGCCAAGTTTGCTCATGGCAGCGGCGTCATTAAATCACAGTGACTATGAGCAGCAAGTGATGACATTGTTTGAATCCGACGGTAGCTCAATTTGTTCTTTTGCTCTCTTTTTCATCTTCTCCTCGCTGCAAATAAGGGTTTGGTTATGGTGCCTAGGGCAAAATGTCAAAAGCCATCCGTTCATTTTCATCATAATACAACAAAGCATCTTGAATTACAACATCTCAATATTAATTACACGAAATAACTATATTTATAATCACATTTGACACATTTATTAACGTGTTATGCAACACGATGCTAAACATGAATTTTCACACATTCAATTACCCTTCTCACCTAATTTGAACTTTGATTTAGTGAGAAGGGCATTTCATCTTTGATACGATTACTAGTTATGCAAATTTGACACGTCACACATTTATCAACAATGTTATGCAGCATGATGACACACGATTTAAATATAAAATTTCACAAACATAGTTACACTTATTGATCAATATGATCTTCAATTAGCACGAAAGGGTATATTTATGTCTAATGTATGGATTAATGTTCATGAGTATCAATCCAATTCTAATTCTACTCCGGGTGTGTTAAAAACACCGTGGGGAAAGCTTTTATGGAAAATGTAAAGAATTTTGGGTGAGAGCGTTGTTCCTGCAAATAGCGTTTGATCAAGTGTAATTTAAAAAAAATTACTTTGACTTAAATACCATTTGAAAAACACTATACTTTGTGAAGGAACTTTGCTAATTTTTTTTTTCTATTCTCAAACATTTTTTGGCGAAACTTAGCCACCGGTGAGCCAAATCAGCCAGCAGTCAAATGTAGCCGCCACCGATGCAAGAGTGGCTTGTTGGCAACCAAATCTAGCCTTGTCGGTGGTCCATTGGTGGCCTAAATGGGGCGATGTGGATTGGGGTGTAGACATTTTCGAAATTATAAACGATTAGAGAAGTTAAAGTTGGAAAAGATATATATATATATATATATATATATATATATATATATATATATATATATATCGGTAATACTCTAAACTCAAAGCACTTATAGGATTTTGGATATGCAACAAAATTCCCCAAAGAAATTTGTTCAACGGTACTTGCATTTATCTCAGGTCATTTCTTAAAGCCCAATGGGCTTTGAGAAGGTGGTTTCCCAGGCCCACCCTTCGCCGTCAAACGACACGTGGCGAAATTGGAGGGAGAGTTGACGGGGACTCCCCCGCCCAACCCGGTCGACAAATTTGAAGGCCGCGGCCTCGCCGACCAAGCCCAACCCACCCACCTCCCGTTCCCTTTCCACGCTTGACTAAGGCGTTGCTGCTCCGCAAATGCCCTCTCCCTCTTCCCTTATTTACCCGAATGCCACCCCGGTCGTCGCCGTAATTTCGGCGACTCCACGAGGGCCGTCGAGTCCAAATGGGGGGAGAATTTGGGAATCGTCATCATGGTAGTGTAGCGCAGGTGCAGGTACGGAAGCGAAGGAAGCCAAGCTTCTCTGTAACTCTCTCTCTCTCTCTGTGTCTAGCGCGTTTTCGCGTCCTCGCCTCTTCGGGCGATCGCCTCCTTTTGACTTCGTCGCGATGGAGAAGAAGGACGATCCGACATTTTCCGGGAAACTGCTCGATTCTCGTGCTCTTCTGACTCGCGACGCGTGAGGGAATTTTTGCTCGGATTCTGTCGCAGACGGTCCCGGCATTCGTGATTGCGGTGGTTGGGTAGGTGGTTCGCCGATTCCCTGCGCCCGTCGATCCCCGAACTGGGTCGGAATTCCCTCTTGATCGACTGCAATTCGGGCGTCTTTTGATTGCGCTGCTGCTTCCGATTGCTTAACTTCATGCCTTTTTTTTGAAATTTTCCCTTATTTTATTTACTTGTGGAAAGGAAAATGGTGAAAAAATTACAATAATGACAAAAAAAAAATCCTAGAGAAAGAAAAAGTGTGTGAAACAAAGAGAGAGAGAGAGGGTTGTCCAAGCATGGCGAGGGCCAGCAATCCTCACCAACTAAGGTGAACCGACAATGTTGTCACCAATTGAGTTGAACCTTTTTTTTTTTTTTTTTTTGGCTAAAGAAAGAAGGGCAAATACCACAAAAAGTCTCACATTAGGTCAATTGTGACGTAAATACTCCGAATTTTTTTTTTGGGTAAAAACCAAATTTTTTTCATACTTCACAAGGTTCTAAACTTATTCATTATAACACAATAACTCCCAATTTTTTTTTGTCAAGAAAAAGAAACTTGAACCTATATTATTTATTTCAGTCTTATCCAAGGTATATTTATCACGTTAGTATAAGCTTGGAATTTGATATGTTATAAAAATTTTTAGGTATTTATGTCACAATTGGCAAATTTAAGATTTTTTTTTATGATTTTAACCTAAAAAGAATTGGACCCGATTAACTATGGTCTTCGGAATAGTTTGAAATTTTGGGAACGTGGAAGTTCATTTGCTGCTTCTTTGTTCCTTGTACCCACAGGCAATACCCACAGGCAATGGAAGACTTATAGAATTAGAGTTAATTTTGAGGTCAAGGATGGAAGATCGAGAATGAAGATCGGATTTAAGGTGATTTGAAAATTAGGTCAAGAGAATATTTGCATCTCATGTAGATTGGGAGGGACTTGAAGATCTTCATGGCCATTTTTGTTGGAGTTCTTACTTGATTTATGCAGCTCGCATTTTTTGAAGATCTACGCGCAAAGTCACTTTGGGCGAGGGTTGTTGAGGGTCCATGCAAGCTGGTGTCATCGCCGTCGATAGCCATACCGTTGCCTATACTCTTTTTCTCTATCTATATATGTGTAAACGCACAGGCATTTTAATGTTCAATGATAGAGGTATGCTATCTGAACAATGGATATCCATCCATGAGCAGCTATTATTGTCAATGTTTTAAATTTGACTATATGAGTCACAATCAATTGAATGGCTAAAGGGCCTCACAATCCCCACTCTTGCCGATTCGGTGAAAGTTCAATTTTACCACTTCGTCTTACCTTGGTTGTTGCGACCCATTTATCCATTTAATTTGACCATATGAGTCTCAATCAATTGATTGGCTAAAGGAGGTTCACAAGCCAATTCGTCTTGCTGATTCGGCAAGATCAGCAAGACGAATCGGCAAAATTGAACTTTCGCGGAATCGGCAGGAGAGCCATTCGATTGAAGTCCGCCCTATAAATGCCAGTGAGTCGCGACGCTCCGCTTGTCAATATTGTCTGTCCTTTTTGGTCTACCCACGAAAGGAAAGACTAGAGAAAGACGCAGATTTCAGGAGGCTTTGTGTAAATGAGGATGCGCGCTCGTGTTGCTCCTACCCTCGTCTGCCCTCATCGATGTCCCAGCTCCAGCCCGTGAGCGACGACGACGGCACTGCCCCCCACTCCCAACGCCTGCTCCTCACCGCCGCCGCCTTCTTTCTTCGGACGAGCTGCTTTGCTATCCAAGCCGCGACGACCACCTCCAACAGCACTGCCCTCTCCTCCCACCGAACCCATCCGTCGTCATTCCTCTCGACAAAAAAAAAAAAAAATGCTCCCTCAAATTTGGGATTCTGAAGCTGAGAGCCTCTTCTGTGCTGCATTTCTTTTCTAGGCCTTGATTTCTTTTGTTCTCTTTTTTTTTTTCGCTTCGCCCAGCCCAGCGGGAGGCCGTCGTGTCCATCGCCGAACCTAACGAGCTGCCGCTCCTTCCCACACCTCCAACTACCGGAGACGACGCGGTTGCTCTCTGTCCCAAGCCGCTGCTGTTGCATCATGATATCGAGCCTGTTTTCGTTCGGTCGGCGTCCCTCGTGGCTTCGTCTTGCATCGCTACCCCCGGCCGAAAGTCACTACCGAGACGAGATGAGAAGAGCCATGTCACAAACCGCCGCGTGCATCTCTCCGAACCACCACCGTGGCCATCCTTTGACAGGAAGGACCGTACCGGTCATCCGTCTAGCCGATTCCGATGAAGTCCATCCTGTGAATTTAGGTAAAATCTCGTTCGAATTTGTTTGTGTTTTCGCATGTGATTTTGCACTCTGAGCAGAAATCCCCTTCGCTAAATCAATTTGCACACGCCTTCAGCTGCTGGATGATCTTTTTTTCTTCTTCTTTTTTCGTGTCTGTGTACGGACCGCTTACCATTAACATACAATATATTCCCGTGGATCTCCGTCTTCATTGGAATATCGGTCATCTATGTGTGCTATGCCGTGGAAGCATTCCAAAACCTCTGCTCACTTCCTAGCCAGGCCTCGCCACACCAAGTTACCAACCCTTTTTTCTCTTATGGGGGGAGAGAGAGAGGTCTGGAAGTCCCAGATATGGCACACTCAAAGGCCAGAGCATCAGAAATTCAGTACGATGTGTTTTTGAGTTTTAGTGGGGCCGATACTCGTTTTGACTTCACAGGCTTCCTCAATAGAGCCTTGAATAATGCCGGAATCCGCGTATTCATGGACAAAGATGCAATCAAGGTGGGTGATAAGATTGGTGAGACAATTTTACAAGCTATTGACAACTCCCAAATCTACATACCCATCATCTCTCAAACTTATCTTGATCGCAAATGGTGTCTCGTTGAGCTTGAACGCATGATGAACAATGTATCTCAGTCAAAAGGTAGAAGAAAGATTTTCCCCATCTTTTATAAAGTGAAACTTGGGGATGTTAAACATTGACTCCACGCCTGAAGAATCTTTCCTCCGAAGTAGAACACTCGAGGCATTCAAAGAGGCTCTTGGAAAGGTTGGTAAAATCAAGGGATGGAAGGTCAAGAAGCGACAAAGGTAAAACTACCTTTAAGATGCCTGCCTAATTCTTTTTCTTTTTCTTCTTTGTTTTTTGTTGTTTTAGGCGATAAAACATTGCCCTATCAAATCATTTATTTTCTCCTTTTTTAAATGCAAAATTTTGAAAACTACCTCCAACTGCAAGTGCTGCTCCTATTGAACTTTACATCATCTACTTGAGACATCTTTCCTAATATTTCAGTCAGCGGGAATTTGTCATGGGTTTTGGGGTTTTTCAATTTGTCATCACCAAATTGCAATGTTCAATGGATGACCTTGAATTTGTCTACATTTTCTCAGTTCCCAATTCTCCCTATTACGAGTGCTGAAAATCTTTTCCAGGCTTAGCTATAGATGCCGAAATTGATTGGGCATTATGTGGTAGTCACTTGGTAATTTTAGCGGTCGTGTAAACCACCACCTATAGAAAAACACATTCGATGAACTGAATTATACTAAATTAGCCTATACTTGTTATTCAAAGCAGTATTTAGATATCCTTTGTAACCACGTGTGATGCATGGGTATGAATTAAATCTAATGAACTAATGAAAGTGCTTTTGTGTATGGTAGCCAAGTAGAAATTGTTGATTCGGTCGTTCAAAAGGTTTTGGAGGAGTTGGGTAGAAAAGATGAGTTACTAGCGCATGACAAAATTTTTGGAACAGAAATTGATTTTTGGTCGAAATTGATTTCTCAATTTCTATTTCAGAAATTGATTTCTCAATTTCTATTTCAGAAATTGAGAAGTTAAAAGTTTTAATTTCTGATTTCTTTTTCAAATCTATTTCTGGAATAAAAATCTATTCCAGAAATAGAAAAATCAAATTGCGTTACCAAACGGATTTCTGTTCCAAGGGAACAAAGAAATAGAGAAGTATACATTTTATCATGCGCACCCTAAGTATCTAATTGAGCTTGATGACTTGACACAATCACTTAAAAGACTCTTTGAATCGCGCGGAGAGGGTATGATATCTTCTTCTTCGTCAATATACAATAGACATGCATGATGCTATAATTTGGTAAAACAAATTGCAAGAAGTTAAATACTATTTTGAATTTTATGCGGACAAAATTAGAATTTTTAATCAATTAGTGTTCCTTCAACGTGTTCTTTTTAATTTGAAATGTTGTTTCCAATATATTAAATAAGCACACAAATGTAAGTATCATGAATTGTAAGTTTGAAATTTATTTCTTGCTGTATAATTCATTGTTGGACATTATATTGAGAAAGTATTGGGTGGTCTGGGAGCGCCATATCAACGTGGTCCTCGACCACTCACATGGCGCCATGTGGACAAGTGGCCCCCTTGTTGTTTTCTGCATTTTTTCTCTCTTTCTCCTCTCCGTAGCTTCTTCCTATCCTTTCCTAGCCTACGCACGTCGATTCTCCCCCTAGCCTGCACATTCTCGCAATGCATTTATTACGGCATCAAAGAAAGAAAGAGAAGTAGACGGTTTTCGTTCCAATCCAGCAGCTGCAAACCCCATTTCTCTCTGTACTCGTTACTGCTTCGCCGTACGTCAAGCGGCCATAACCCCTGCCGTCGCCGACAAACCACACTACGGCCGCCCCTGCACTGGTGCTCACTCGCTTCTCTCTTCTCTCTTCGTGCTCGTTGCTATTCTGACGTTCGTTCTGGCATTCGTGAAGTGGCCGTTTCCCTACCTAAGCCGACGAAGGAGGTGCCCTGCTCCGATGCTTACTCTCGAAGTCTCTTCTCTCACTGCGCTCGTTGCTGCTCTAGCGTTCGTGGAGCGGCCATTCCCCCACTGTTGTCGACGAAGCATGCGCCCCTGCTTCCGCGCTCACTTGCTTTCCGCGCTCGTTGCTGCTCCGTCGTTTGTCGAGCAGCTGTTCCCCCGCCGTCGCCAACAAAGCACATTAAGGTCGTAATAATTGTGCTTCGTCGACCGACTGGAGGAGGAGGGAGGGCCGTTTCTTCTTGAGGCGAAGGGAGGAGAGCAGAGATTAGGCCGTGGTGGGGTGGGAGCGGAGCTAGAGGCACATGTCCTACCACTGCATGCTGCGAAGTCGGTCAGCGATTGGGCTCGGTGACTACGCATTGCTCTCACGACTCAAGCCCCA
The DNA here is from genome assembly GCF_016545825.1 of Eucalyptus grandis. Lineage (NCBI taxonomy): Eukaryota > Viridiplantae > Streptophyta > Magnoliopsida > Myrtales > Myrtaceae > Eucalyptus > Eucalyptus grandis. The sequence goes on from NC_052612.1 coordinate 1,378,982, forward strand.
AGGGGAGGTCGTCGACTGGTCGAACTCCGTCATTCAAGGTGCGTTTGGGGCTTTCTTTTCTTCCCTTGTCTTCATCGCTATGTTCAATAGGATGAAGGTTTTCCATGGGCACGGTTGGTGTTCTCTGGTGTTGGGCTCTTCTGTGAAGTTCTGCACTGTTCTTTTTCTGTTGTTACGGCTAGAATTTTAACGTCTGTTTAATTGCTGTTATTGATAGGATCTATTGCAACTTATGCAAAACTGTACCCGACGGTGAAGCCTTACGAATATGGGTTTCGGGTTTAGAGTTTTCTTGCTGACATATTCTCTTGTAATGGTGTCTGGATATAGGACAAGGGAATTTATACATACAGCTGTTGCCTGCTTCTTCCTCATTGCACTAGGTGCTGGTGTTGGCCTGGCAGTAAATGTTTGCATTTTTCCCATCTGGGCTGGCGAGGACTTGCATAAGCTAGTGGTTAAGAACTTCATGGGGGTTGCAACATCTTTGGAAGGTTCACCCTTGGTTTATAATTTTGTTTTCTAAAGATTTCTAAAAATTCTCTGATTAGTTATTTTGTCTATTCTATTTTGCTGCAGACGCTGTCCACCTCGGATCATACGTCCGTGGTGTCCTTGAACCTGTTCGTGGCGCTCCACCTTGCTTGCATTGTGATCGGTCATCTCTTGGAAGAGAACCGGTGGATGAATGAGTCCATTACTACTCTGATGATCGTGAGTCCTCCGTCTCTTGCTCTGTTTCTTCCTGCAGAGTTGAGCTTGGATGTGGTACTAGTGGACTTGTTGTAGCCCAATTATATTCTTTGCCTGCGCAGATTTGAGTTTAGGGTCGTATCTTGAAAAATTGAGCTTCTGGCTTGCACCTTGCGTGTTGGCGTTACTTGTACATGTGCAAACATTTCTTTTGGTCTTGTGCCAGAGGCTGATGGCTTTTGGTTTAATTCAAGTAGGTTGTTAGTAATTAGTTTCGAATTTTTTTGCAGGGATTATGTACCAGTATCGTTATTTTACTGACCACGGGAATGAAAAGCTCCCTTGGTTTATAATTTTGTTTTCTAAAGATTTCTAAAAATTCTCTGATTAGTTATTTTGTCTATTCTATTTTGCTGCAGACGCTGTCCACCTCGGATCATACGTCCGTGGTGTCCTTGAACCTGTTCGTGGCGCTCCTCCTTGCTTGCATTGTGATCGGTCATCTCTTGGAAGAGAACCGGTGGATGAATGAGTCCATTACTACTCTGATGATCGTGAGTCCTCCGTCTCTTGCTCAGTTTCTTCCTGCAGAGTTGAGCTTGGATGTGGTACTAGTGGACTTGTTGTAGCCCAATTATATTCTTTGCCTGCGCAGATTTGAGTTTAGGGTCGTATCTTGAAAAATTGAGCTTCTGGCTTGCACCTTGCGTGTTGGCGTTACTTGTACATGTGCAAACATTTCTTTTGGTCTTGTGCCAGAGGCTGAAGGCTTTTGGTTTAATTCAAGTAGGTTGTTAGTAATTAGTTTCGAATTTTTTTGCAGGGATTATGTACCGGTATCGTTATTTTACTGACCACGGGAATGAAAAGCTCCCATCTCTTAGTGTTTAGTGAAGAACTCTTCTTCATATATCTTCTGCCACCTATCATATTCAATGCGGGGTAAGTTAATTTCCAATTGGAGTGGTGAAGAACTTTTCTCAGATCATCTTACACAGTAGCATTTAGGCGTCATTCTTTTTACGTGGTAACTTTTAGGCATCATTTGTTGCTACATGTTTGTTTTTTCGAATTTGTCTTCAGATACAAGTAACTCCACTGACTGAGATTGGGTTGGATTTTTCCATAATTGTAAAGAGTTCCTCGAACTGTAAACAGGCTTCGAAAGAATTCTGACATGGGCTTTATAAACTGTGAGGGATAGACTATATAGATGGACAGAACACTGATCATCGAAGGTTTGAATAATTTGATAGTCAGCAAAATGTCCATGTATATTAATCTGTTATACTTTACAAAATATAGAGTTGACTGACAAGTTGTATAATTTAATTTACTGTCTCATCTTTGAACTTTACAGGAAGGTTGCCTATATCTTCTAGGGTTGAAAGTGTTTTGACATTTTCTATGGGATTTATCTCCTTTCTATTTTCTAATCTCTGTTGAGTGAATAAATAATTTCTTAATAGGCTTCTGATATGGAGTTTTAATAAGTTATTTATTGGTGCTAATCATCCTTTTCAGGTTTCAGGTGAAAAAGAAGCAATTCTTTAGAAACTTTATGACCATCATGCTATTTGGCGCTATCGGTACCTTAGTTTGGTGCACTAGTATTTCACTAGGTAAGTCAAAGGATTTTACTTCCATTTTTGGCTCGCCATGTCAAAGGATGATTGTGTATATTGCTTCTTATATTCTTCAATGCCTTGAAGATCTATTCCACTGATCTTTTTTCCTCAAAAGAAAATCCAAGCAGCATTTTGAACTGTTTCCAGGGTTCAATTCCGTGTTTAGGTCTTTGAATTACCGGTGATCAGTCTGATGTTAGGTCTTTTTGGTTCTAATTTTCTGTGCCGTAATTTGCAATTCCTGATGTATGAATGATATTGATATGGAATGCTACGGATTCAACAAAATGGCATAAACCGTTAGTCTGATTGAGCACCATTGTTGATTAACATGCTATGAGAAAAAAAGTGGTGCTCATATTCAACTATGCTGAACAGAGGCCCTGAAGTTTTTTATGCAACCAGTTGACTAACTTTTAAAAGATATTTTCGAGAGGCTGTATGTAATTTAGTTTTTCTCTTATTAATATATAAGCATTCATGAATATAAGAACTTGCTAAAGGATTGAGAATTTTTATCAGAGGTGTCGGACTATTGTCATGCGCTGATGTATCGTTGTTATGAAGCAGATTAAGACAAGTAGACATGTGAGATCGATGCCTAGGCTTAGATAGTTCAATAGATTCGTTATTACAATTGTTAAGATATTGGAGTAGATGTTACCGACTTCTATGTCCGTCAAAAGCTGGGTGACTTTGCATTGCCTTGATTGTCTGCATGTCTATCTTCCATTTGCAGGCTCCAGCTGAGCGAAGAGAGGTCTTTCGCAATGAGTTGCAGCGGGTGGGTACTCGAGAGAAAGTCAGGTACTCGAGAGAGGTCTTTGAGACTGGACTGTTGAGGAAGCCTTTCGACATCAAAGTGGACTGCTGGTGTCTGATGGCGGTTTATCTGAGTTAACGAAGCCAGGGTACTTGAGAGAAAGTTAGTCATGACTGGATCGGAGAAACGATCCCTGCTGGACCTAAATTTAATATGAAAATGCAAGAAACGATAAATGAATCAGGAGCTTATCACAATGGCCTATGACCATCAAGATGTTGAAATATACTAAATTTTCTTATGTATTCTATTTTTGCCGCTGTATTGCTTCCAGAATTGGCCGAGCAATAGTGTAGTTCTTATTTCCTTGTATTCGGGTGTACTGCTTCCCACAGAATATCTAACTCGTTTCACATCCGTGCAGGATACATCATAATAAAACATTTGAGTCGCGGATAGGCTTATTGGAACTAAAGCAGAATACAGAAAAAACATAAGGTAGGCAATTTTCCTGTAAAGGAGTATTACTGACAGGTCGAAAGGCGGCCTTGTCAGGGGATCTAAACAAGCAGGCGATAGGTTGGCACTGCTAACAAGTGATTAGCTCTTGGAACTGATAAGTCGAACCTTTCGCTCATGTTGATATTGCTCGGCACCATGCCCTCGAGTAGTTCTCACTTGAAGCAATGCATTAATTGAGCCAGAACAAGCTTCACTTGTTTCAAGCCTAACTGAATTCTGGGGCACCCTTTACGTCCTGAACCGAAAGGAAGCAGCTTGAAATGTGCCTTTTCACATCTATTCCATTGTTGGTGAATCTCTTGGGTACAAAGTCTTCGGCATTTTCTGATCACACACTAAAAGATAGGTGCAAAAGCAATAATCGTGTTGCTTGAAGCATGTGCAATTACCCACGAAAACCACATGTTTTCATCAAATTAGGATTTTTTAACACATCATCCTATATACTCAATGAACTGCTCAACATAAAACCATATGCCTTCTTCATTATCATTCCACTATCGAGCTTCCCAAACATGGAATACAGAAGAATTTTAACAAGCATAAAAAATGACCATGTTGCTATCTTTCGCCTCCTAACGAATTTTTGTGTGATCATGCATTGTCTCCGCCTTCAGAATCGTTCAATTCATTCATCTTAGGATGTTGAAAAGAATTAGATGACTCATGTACAAAGGAATAAATATAATTTGAGAAAAATGCACAATTTTCTAAACAATGGACATGCATAAATATTATCTCAAAAATGCAAGTCAACAAAAGTGAGACGACTAGTACCGACTCAAAATATTTCCATGGGATCTATTATGATACCCCAACATCAATTGATAAGAAAGCATTATCAATAAGCATTAAAATAGTTCACTAAAGATGAAAAATACTGCAATATTAAATGATTTTCATAATAGGTACCTGACTAGTGAATGGGGAATATCCATTCATAATCTTTGGCGGCATGATTTATGATTGTTGCATCTATATAAAAAAATGACCTCATTAATATAATGTAATAAAATGCTTTCATGGGACATTAAATTTCAACCAAAAATGAAATTAGTAACCCAAACTACTATATACCTGATTAGTGAACGGGAAAAGGCTTCCAAATCATGGGTTACATGTGCAAGATGAGCAGTTTCAAGTTGCAAGCAAAGAACAAAAGGTTTTTAATATGTGCTTTTACAAGGAAAATAAAATTTCTTTCATTTTTGAGAAAGCAAATATCTTTCACATAGTATAAGTTTAGAATTACCTCTAATTCAGCCATCGAATAACCTTATATTGCGAATTTACGAGCGCAAAGGCTTTACTTGATCAAAAGGGATCTAAGGGGTGTTTGGTTGGGCATTCCCAAGGGGCTTGGGGAAATTTTGGGTGTTTGGTAAGGGCTTTTGAATGCCCATTTGCGAAAATGTGGGCATTTTAAATGCCGAAAGCCGAATGCCGAGGGGGGGAACCAGCTTTGAGCATTGGGCATTCCGGAGATGCGATTTTACCGTTCACCGCGTCACTTTGTTCATCGTCTCCTTCACCATTCGCCTTCTTCTTCGCCGTTTGTCTTCTTCTTTGCCAAAGGCGGCGCCGAGCCGTGATCTCGGCCGCTGAGAAGCCTCGCCTAAGGTCGCACAACCTCGGGCGAGGTGGCAGGGTCGGGCGACCTCGGGCGGCGTCGCTTAGTCGGCGAGCCAGGCGACCCGGTGAGGCCGATCCGGGCTCGCCGGACGACCAAATCGGCCTCCGCGACCTCCGGCGGATCCCGGACGGCCGTCCGGCGCGGGCCGGCCGCCGAATTTGATTTCAAACTTAAAAAAAAAAAAAAAATAACAAAAGCTAATTAAAAATGTAAATTTTTCCAAACGGTGTTTATGCTAAGTTGCATTTCAATGCTAAAATTTACCAAATGGTCTAACATTTCCGAAAGCCTCTTTCCCTCAAAGATATTTGCATTCTCCCAGTGGCATTTCCCCAAAACCGAACCAAACGGGCCCCTAATGGGTAGAAGCAAAATAACACGAAATGAGTTCAATGACTATAGGCATAAAACATCAAAGCATGACATCACTTAACCATTAAAATAGAATTCATGGAAACATATATACAAAAATAGAATGGCTAATAGATTGCACTAAAGGAAAAGATAAATCTTTGTCACATTCACGATCATCTTAAGTCTTTGCATATGAGTTTCAGAAGCAAGTTTAGTGCTATCTTCAATCTGAATATGATGCATCAACTTCTATATCGGCACAACTCGTCACAAAATAATCTCAACTTCAAATCCGGGATCTTCCCAAAGTTGAACCAGAACAGATTGAAATTGGCTGGACCATCATTCCCATTCTCCCGTGGACGTCGGTTCTTCCGCCGTCGAGGCATTGCCGAACCGAAACAGAAGGAACGGACTGGGACCGGACTTCTTGATTTTTTGAGGATTATCTACATCGATTGGTGTGGCATATGAGCAAATGAAAGCAGCCCACGTGGAACACATGTTATCTGCTTACCCATTGTTGGACACCGGGCGTTTTTTGGGTGGGAAGACAGAAAAAGTAAGTCGATGAAAAGCCCGGCAAGCCACCATCAAAGCAATAGAAGGCGCCTATCCCCAATTGCCGTTCATGGGACCCGATTCAACTTTGGCAAAGCCGCCGCGACTCCAATCAGAAGCGTTAAGAACCTAAGATGTTTGATTCACTTTAATATTACCCAAAAAAGCTTTGCTAACCTAGAAGACTTCATTATAAAACCTAACTTGAATACGAGGAATTAAATAGTCAATCTTCACTAGATTAATTTTCCTGCGGTATCTGTGCGTAAACGGTCATTTCTTAATGAAAAAAACTAAAATTATTATGACCTACAGCGATACAAGGCCTGAGATTTCTACTACCAAGGACCAAACCTACCAAACAATATCAAGTCAATCATTGGCTCAATTTTAAGAGGCTGCGGCAAATTTAGTTTGTGTTTAGGGAGGCCGTCATGTTAATTGACTTAGAAATCTCACGATGAAGAGGGATCAAACTACTATGAATAATACTAATTGTTGAAGGCCATCGCTGTGAAAGTCAGTAGCAGCTACTTTTTGAGCGTATTTTTCGGAGTATCTCTTTCAAAGTTCAACACCTACGGCAACACCAATTGTATCGGTACAAGCAATTAACTCCCTTGAGGTTAGGTAGTGAGTACGCAACTTTTCTGTTGAACCCCTACAAACAAATTTTGCATCGCGAAAGCCCTAAACGCATCTTGAACGACGAAGTTTAGCCAGTCAACGACCTCTCTCTGGGACTTGAGTCTTGAGAGCAACGTGTAATCACCGAGCCCAGTCATCGATCAGCTCCGCAACGTGCAGTGGTAGGATATGTGCCTCACGCTCTGCTCTCACAAAACCACAGCCAAATCTCTGTCCTTATTCCTCCGCCTTCAGAAGAAATGGCCCTTCCTCCTCCTCCGGTCGCTTGACAAACGCCAAAGTAGTGCGGAAAGAGAAGCAAGTGAGCACCGTAGTAGGGGCCCTTGCTTCACTAGCGACGGCAGGGGAACGGCCGCTTGACGAATTTCGAACGAATGCTGGAGCAGCAAGGAGCGCGCAAAGAGAAGCAAGCGAGCGCCGGAGTAAGGTAAGGGTGGCCGTAATGTGGTTTGTTAACGTCGACAGGGGAACGGCCGCTGACGAATGCCGAAACAAACGCAGGAGTAGCAATGAGAGAGAAGAGAGAAGCGAGTGGCACCAGAGCAGGGCCGCTCGTAATATAGGTTGTCAGCAGCAGCAGGGAACGACCACTTGTCGCACGGCAGAGCAGCGACGAGCGTAAAGAGATTTTGGGATTCAAAATTTTGAAACCTCCGTTGGGTGAAAGAATTCGCAATTGCTGGAGAGTAACCATGCGGAGGCTTTGCTTCTCTTTCCTTCGTTTGAAGAGGAAAGAGAAAGCCCCTATGCCAAGCATAATAAATGCATTGTAGATGAGAGAGAATGTGCAGGCTGTGCAGGCTAGGGGAGAATCGACGTGAGCAGGCTAGGAGAGGGTTAGAAGAAGCTACGGAGAGGAGAAAGAGAAAAAATGCAGAAGACAGCCCACTTTTCCACATGGCACCGTGTGAGTGGTTAGGAACCACGCTGACATGGCGTTCCCGAACCACCCAATATTTTCTCCATTATGCGATAATTGTTTTTTAATATATATACTTCTTATGTCATGCTATTTAGCAATAATAGCCCTCTTGAACGTTCACATTGTTGCCTAATAGCCTGCAAATTTCGTAAGTGGTATAGCTTACCCCCTACCTTCACTAGCTTTTCAGTCTACTCCTAGCTTCTCCGTCATACTCTAGTTCCATTTTAGAAATTTTTCCCACCAAAAAATGCGATTTATCTGCCCAATTGCCCTACAAATAGAGACTGACATTTTAAATATTCACATGGCTTAAGTTGACGGTTTTTCGGATAGCGTATGAAATTTTACTTACCATACCACCTTGACTACAGTTTTTCGTTGTTAGATACAAAACAATCTTAGTAGCGACACTTGTCTAGATGTGGATAAAGCCTTATATGAAGCACGTAGATGTGGTGGTTCATGTGTGCGAATAGGAATTAGTCAAGCTAAATGTTATCACTATACTATTTAAAAGAGGAATTTTTCTTTTTTCTAAACTCTATTGACCCTGTTTCTCGAGTATTTGCAGCAATATAAAGAAAATGTTTCACAAGCGGCCTATTCTATACTTGATTAGATGATTAGAAGATTAGCATTATTTTAATTTTGTAGTGCTTAAAACTAATGTGGAATTTTAACGTGGTCAAGTGCAGCAGGATATTGGAGGGAGAGAGAGGAGTGAAAGCAGAGGGAGGATTCGAAGCAGAAGAAGTATGGAGTTGATACGCGTGAAGAGAAAGACGAAGTACGTGAAGCGAGGGGACGAGGGGAGGGGAGGTCTGGAAATACGAGAAGTGCGTGCAGGAGGATTGGAGTAGAGAAACGAGCGTAGGCAAAGAAAGGGAGGAGGTTCGGAAATACAAGAAGGGCATGCTGGAGGAGCGGAGGAGGAGGAGGAGGACAGGGAGGAATCTAGGCAAAGGACGGGAGGAGGAGTCGTGGTCCGTGGAAGAGAGAGTAGGCAGAGAAAGGGAGGAGGACGGGAAGTCTGATAATCACTAGTGTCAAAAGGCCCGCGCCGGCTCGGCCCGTTTCGACCCTAAAATTCCCTAAATTTTAGGGTCGGGCCAAACATTTTATCCTCCCCCATCATTTTCATCATCTCCCATCGTCGAATCCCGTTTACGAAACCCGAGCCGCGATTGGCCCCCCGCCACGACGATCGCCTCGAGCGGAAAGGTCGAAGCTTCGTCACCCGGATCTCTGTTCCCCCGTTTCTTGAGAATCGGCATGGCGACGCCGGATGTCGTGCAGAGCCCAGATGAGCTGCTCCTGCAATCTCCCATCGGCGACGCTCCTCGTGCAGGTGAGGCCCCTCTGAGCTTTGCGTGGATCTTTCTCGTGTCGGATCCGTTCGAGATGTGGGAAGACTCGGCTCTTTAGAAAGACATTTTGCTGATGGTTTGTCTCTCTTTGTTCTGTTTGATATCCCCACCAGGCGAGAATCCCAAGTCTCGGGGGCTGTCGATCGAGAAGTGTTGACACCTAAATTTTGCCTAATCATTTAGTAATTAATTGCATAAAAATTTAGGGATTAATCTTTAACCCCTAAGAAAAAAATAGTAAAATTGCATTTCATGTAGTCGCATTTGCATCGATACTAAAAACGCGACAAGACGCAGCGGCTCGCAGTCGATTACATGCACGAAGGGAGGGTCTCTCTCCATTGGTCTGAACATGCGAAAGAGCTAAAGTCAAAAAAAGAGGAAGGAAGTTCTTGCACGTCCGTTGTCTCTCCCTCATTAATGCATGCGTATGCATGCACAAATTATGCGAACGAGAGGAATCCTCAGAGAAGCAAAATGAGCCCATGATATATTATATAATATGCTCTCTCTCAAGTGTGGGTTGTCAGGAGAAGCAACAAGAAGTTGAGAAAATATTGGGTGGTCCGGGACCACCACGTCAGCGTGGTCCCGGACCACTCACGCGGCGCCACGTGGAAGCTTGTCCCCCTTGCTGTCTTCTACATTTTTCTTTTATTTTTTCTCTCGCTAGCCTTCACTAGCCTTGACGACGAGCTATGCTGGGCCCACCCGAAACCTTTCCCTCTCGGGAAATTTGAAAAATTCCGCGCTCTCTCTCTCTCCTCCCAAGAAAATAATAGCCGATCCTTCTCTCTTACAAACTCTCCCTCTCCATTTTTCGTTCGACTCTTGCCCGGTTGCTCTGCCCTCTGCTTCTTCTCCGATCGGACGACGGAGCTACCGTCCGACGAATCACGCCACCGCCGCCGCTTCCGCATCCGCCTCGTCGGCCGCCGCATCGAGCTACGCTAAAATTTATGAAGTGAAATGACAAATATATATATATATATATATATATATATATATATATATCTCCATGAAGTGTAGGTTACACTGAAAAAGTGAATGGTCTTTCCTCCCCCTTCCCTTCAGGAGACAAACTGAAAATGGTCCGATTTAAGTCTAGCATTTGAATTTGAATGATTGGAAACACGCTAGGAAAGCCAGAGCAAAGAGAAATCAATGTTTCCCTGTAACCAAGAGCAAGTTTACTCTTCACGTAATCTCTACCCTGAATACAAGTCTAAGTGACAACAAACCCTCTTAACTTCTGCGACTTTCAGTAAACTTGCCAAAGAGTTATCCACTTTGTTTATTTGAGAGTTAGCATAAGGCTTTACAGGGGCAAGATTGGTGCTACTCCACATTATCTGTGCAGACTTATTGCTACATGATCAAGTGACTTCCTGAAAATTTGCCTCAACCAAAGAGTAACATTACATGCCTATTTAGTAGACCCAGTGGAATATTCCATTCTGAAAACAATCAAAAAGTTCAGTCAAAATAGTCACAGGCACAAGGTGGATACGGTTTAGAATTTAATGCCTTTCATATACATTAGCAAGATGCCCACAAATATACAGATGTCAATACAACAAGGTATTGTTAATACCATATCACCCTTCCGCTGAAGCAACAGGATCAAATAAAGGTTTCAAGAAGTCAAAGCAAGCTGGAAAAAAAAAAATGGAACTTTACCAATTTCACATGCCTTAATAAAGAGTCAAAAAGTTGATTTGATATCACTGGTGCTACCTCAGCAGGCCTACCTGGCCTCACAACTGGAGAGCATATAGGGGGGGCATATGAAACTCAACCGCTGAAAATAATACAAAGTCACGTGCCAGAGTTGAAGAAACATTAGAAAAAGAAAAGTGATTGACTGGTCAATGGCTGCTTACCTATACTGCCTTCATCAGGCGAATCGACAGAAGGAGTCATGACTTCCATTTTTATAGCAGCCAACATTGTCTGTGGAAAATATGATTGCGCATGTTTTAATTAAATGTACTTGCAAAAGAGCAAACCCTATAAACTTCACAAGAATAACGATTAATGACCACCTTAAATGATTCAAACGCGTGCAAAAGTTAAACATCAAAACAAATAAAATGGAAGAGATAGAAACTATATGTTGGTTCAGCTACAAGTATATACATATGCAACTACTTTGAACATGCTGAAGTGCAGGAGTGCGTTGGCATATGCATCACATCTACACAAGAGACTGAAAAGGGGAAAAACTCACGGTGGAACCAATCTTTGCCAGTGCAGACCCATCAGAGGATGCAACAGCCCCTGCATTATCAATGCTAAGCAATGACAGGAGGAATACAACTTGCGTGGGCTTGATGAAGGAGGAAAAAACAAATCACCAGATAAACAAAAAGCTAAACGAACTGACTGAGGGACACAATAGTATCTCTGGCTTTTTCCAGGGTTTTAGCATCGGGCATATGGATTCAGAGACATGCCGCTCATAGTAGTGAACGGGGAAGAGGCGTCTGAAAGCATCGACCTCCATCTCCAACGACCAATCTCCGGCAGCATTCGGCGCCCCCCATTTCTATGGCTATCTACAGATAGTGATTTCCAGCAACGAGAACGGAGATTAAAACTGTGAATTAAAAAGAGCCCATTAAGGGTAATCCCACATATATTGCAAACTCTAAACAAAAATTTGAATTTTACTGATAAAAAAACTAAAATTTGTCCCGACCCACGAGCAAGGTGACAACGACCATCTGGTTTTCTTAAGAAACAACGGTTTTTTTTTTCCCTCTGGGCAGCAATTATTCAAGCACACTAGACATATACAGGTGAAAAGCTTCGACGAAGAACTCAGAAGATAATAATGCAATCTCTCAGCACTGCGTACGGTTCAAGAGCAATAAAAACAGGTGGAGATCGTGCACGAGTAAAAGAGTAAAGATGGAGTCTTTCAGAAGAAGCACCAATCTCCGAAGTAACCCGGCTGTTACCTGTAAGCTCGAAGCCCAGCTCCGATGCCTATAGCCACAGAGAAAGGGAGAGAGAGACGTTAGGTTAAGAGCAAGAGCGAGGTCGGCGCGAACAGGGTAAAGAGGCCTCCAGAACAAGAAGACGGCCAAATTCTCTTCTTCTTTTTTTTTTTTTTTTCTTTTTTTTCAGAGTAGAAGCCGCAAACAATAGTAAGGCAAAATTTCACGTAAAAGCATGTAGTTGATTATTTTAAATAAGGGAAAAAGCCACGACCGATTAGGGATATATGTGAACGTATGGGCCTTATTTTTAAGAGAAGAAGGGAGCCCTTATTTGAACAAATGGGAGTATTTTCGACTTTTATTTGAAATTTTTCCCGATATGAACTTTTACAAAACATATTCATCAAATTGAAAAGAAAAATTCAACCATAAAAAAAGATAGTGCTTTCGTGTCATACACATGTGGACCAAAATGGTGGCGTGGCCGTATTTTTGTTGATTAATTTAATTACTGATGTGGAAAGGAAAGGGTGGAAAAATTTACAATAAGGAAAACTTCCAAGAAATTCATATTCTTCCCTAAAAATAGAAATTTTCAACTAAGGAAAACGATAATTTCAGTTCAAAGGTAGGGAGTGAGAGTAGGAAGCAAAAGCAGGAGCTTCCGTCTCCTCTTCCTTCTCTCTTGCCTCAAATCTCGTAACACAGATTCTCTGTCTCTTTCTCTCGCACCAGAGAAAGCAAGTATTACGGAGCGATCCTAGGTAGATTCTTCCCCCAAATTCGGTACGTCCCTTTCTCTCTCTCTCTCTCTCTACCTTCCCTCCCTCTCTTCTCCATTTGAAATCTCTCGGATTCGCATGCCTTTCGCCCCGATTCGGTTCTCATCCTCCCAACCCGTTCTTCGATCTCTTCCCTTTCTTCCCCCAATCTTCCATTTCTCTTCCCCGATCGATCCGCATTGCATCCCGTCGTGTCGCGTCTGATCGTGCGTGTCTTCTTTCATGGAACGTGAACCCCGTCGCCGAAGTTAGGGCCCGTTTGGTTCAGCTTTCAAAAATGACTTTAGAAAAATGTTAATACGTAAAGAGGTTTCCGAAATGCTATACCGTTTTTAATTTTTTTAGCCTGAAAATTAAACCCAATGTAGATTGGCCGGCGGTTGGACGGGACCGCCAGATCTGGCCGCGGGACCGCCAGATCTGGCCGCGGGACCGCCAGATCTGGCCGCCGGACCGCCAGATCTGGCCGTCGGACCGCCAGATCTGGCCGTCTGAGGCCTGAGGTCGCGACCCAGGCCGATCTAAATCGGGATTCTTTTTTCGCCGGGAGGCCGTCGGGTCCATCGCCGATCCTAACGAGCTGCCGCTCCTTCCCACACCTCCAGCTACCGGAGACGACGAGCCTGCTCTCTGCTCCGAGCCGACGGTGCTTGCGATCCTTCCTCGTGACGACGAAACCACTCTCTGTTTTCGCAGGTTCGCTCGGGGTCCCTTACGGCTTCGTCTTGCATCGCCACCGGCAGCCCAAAGTCACTACCGAGACGAGACGAGCCGAGCCGTGTCACAAATCGTCGGCCGAATCACCGCCGCGTGCACCTTGCCGAACCGTCACCGCAGCCATGCTTTGCCAGTGAGCACCTTACCGGTCATCCGTCGAGGCGATTCCGATGAAGTCCAAATTTGGCACTTTTATCCTGTGAAGTTAGGTGAAATCTCGTCCGAATTTATTCGTATTTTTGCATGTGATTTTTCGCTCTGAGCAGAATTCCACTTCGATGATCTTTCTTCTTCTTCTTTTTTCGTGTCTGTGTAACATACAGTATACCCCCTAGGATCTCGGTCTTCATTGGATTATCGGTCATCTGTGTGTGCTCTGCTGCGGAAGCATTCCGAAAACCTCACCACACCAAGTTACAACCTTTTTTCTCTTTGAGAGAGACAGGGAGGTCTGGAAGTAATACACTTCCTAAATATGGCCAGAGCATCAGAAGGTGGGTACGATGTGTTCCTGAGTTTCAGCGGAAATGATACTCGTCATGACTTTGTGCGCTTGCTCCGTGACGCCTTGGTAGGAGCCAAGCTCCGTGTATTCTTGGATGAATCTGAAATCAAGGTGGGTGATGAGATTGCTAAGAAAATCCTACAAGCTATCGATGATTCCAAAATCTACATACCCATCATCTCTGAAACTTATCCTGACAGCAAATGGTGTCTTATTGAGCTTGCACACATGATGAACGATGTGTCTCAGGCAGAGAGTAGTAAAAGGATTTTCCCCATCTTTTATAAACTGAAACCTGCAGAAGTTGAAGCTCGGACTCCACGCCCGCAGAATCCTTCCTCTGAAGTCGAACTTAGGGCGTTCAAAGAGGCTCTTGCAAAAGTTGGTGGAATCAAGGGATGGAAGGTCGAGGAGCTACATAGGTAAAACTACATTTAAGATGCCTGCCTAATCTTCTGCTGTTTGTTTTTGTTTTAGGGTTTAAAACATTGCCCTATCAAATCATTTCTTTTCTTCTTCTTTTTAAATGGAAAATTTTGAAAACTACCTCCAACTACAAGTGCTGCTCCTATAGAACTTTACATCCTCTACTTGAGACATCTACCCTAAAATTTCAGTTGTTATAGGCACTGCTGGCGCTGGGGAATTTGTTGTGGGTTTTGGGGTTATATAATTTGTCATCACCAAATTGCAGTGTTCAATGGATGACCTTGAATTTGTCTACATTTTTTCCCTATTACGAGTGCTGAAAATCTTTTCCAGGCCTAGCTATAGATGCCGAAATTTGGCTTGGCCACCATGTGGTAGCCACTTGGTAATTTCAGCCTTCGTGTAGACCACCACCATATAGAAAAACGCATCCGGTGAATTGAATTCTACTAAATTAGCCTATACTGATTATTCAGTGTATTCAGATATCGTTTGTAACCATGTGCCATTTGTGGGTATGAATTAAATCTAGTCAACTAATGAAAGTGCTTTTGTGGGCAGCAGCCCAAGAACTACTATCGAGTCGGTCGTCCAAAAGGTTTCGGACGAGCTGCACAAAAAACGTGCATCACAGACTGGGTATCCGAATGAGCTTCATGACTTGACACCGTTGGTTGAAGGCCCTTTGAATCAGGCAATAGAGGTACAATTTCTCTTCTTTATCAATATACAATAGACGTGCATGAATGCATGGATTTGAAATTTGATTTGTTTAGATCTCGGCTTGATGCTATAATTTGGTAAAACTGGACAAATTACAAGAAGTTAAATGCTATTCTGAAATTTACGCGTAAGTAAATATATTTTCTGATCAATTAGTGTTCCTTCAACATGTTCTTTTTAATTGGAAATGTCGTTTACCTATAGATTAAGTAAGTACACAAATGCAAGTCTCATAAACTGTAATTTTTAAATTCATTTCTTGCTGTATAATTCATTGTTGGACACTATGTGATGTGATGATTTTTTTTTTTTTTTAAATTACAGTTTATGTTCCTTCAAAGAAGATTTTTTTTTTTAATAGAAATAATTCTATCGACCCCAATTTTTGTGTAACTGTAGGAGTATAAACAATATGTTCCACAAGCGACCTAAAATCTGTTCTTGATTAGGTGATTAGTGAGAAAAGATTAGCGTTATCTTAATTGTTCAGTGCTTAAAAACTTATGTGGAATTTCAACGTGGTCCAATTGCAGCGGCATGCTGGGAGAGGGAGTCTAAGCAGAGGAAATATAGAAAGGAGTCCAAGCAGAACTAGTACACAGGGGAGAGGGAGTCTAAGCAGAGGAAATATAGAAAAGAGTCCAAGCGGAGCTAGTACGCAGGAAAAATGGAAGATAGAGGGGATATGCGGCATGAGCATGAACGGCAAGATGAGACTAGGGTTGAACGAAATCGATGGGAATCTAAGCATAGAAAAGGTGGAGGTCGTGAACATGGAGCACAATTGGGAGAGGGAGGAGAAGCTGAAGAGGGAGGAGCAGCAGCAGGAGGAGCAGGAGGAGCAGCAGCGGCAGGAGCAGCAGCAACAGCAGCAGGAGGAGCAGCAGCAGCTGGAGGAGTGGGAGGAGCAGGAGTAGTGCACTTAGCGGCAGGAGTAGCAGCGGGGAAGAGGAGGCGGGGAAGCAGTGAGAGGAATTGTTCGAGATATGCGTTTGGGACATTCTTGGTGTGCCTCTCTTATGCATTGTGTTTTAACCGTTCGCTGCTTGAGAACAAGGAAACAAGTCAGTAAATAGAAGTAGATGGATCATGGACCCCGTCTACCTTTCCAGGATGGCAGAACAACAAATTTTTTTTTTCACTTTCAAATCTATGTTCCCTTTTGAATCCCTATTCTATAGTATGAGTACTCACGGATATAAGTTCTTGATTCGCCTCTCGATTATTTTTTTTTGGTGATACATTTTGGAAATGTGACTTGATTGCAGTGATTTTGACCCTTCGAAACGTGTAGGATCATGAAGAAATTTAATGGATTTCCAACGTCAACACAGAATAATCATTCTTATGAAGGCCGCTGATAGTTAGTATCGGATTCAGGAGTTTGACTTTCACAGCCATCATCTAGCCAGATATATCAGTTTCGTAATGAAGCTTGGGTCTGTCCCTAGATTGAAAATGAGAGCAGACTTTACGAATATTAGGAAGATAAAGGAGATACAGCTTCTCTCTGGCCATGCGAAGAGATTGATTCTCGCTCTATTTGTGCCGGGGGTCTTAATCTCATTAGAGAGACTCCACTGCAGATGGCAGCGACCACGGGACGCACGAAATTTCTCGACGGGATGCTTGATCAGAAGCCCGAGCTCGCTAAAGAGCAGTTAAATGGTGCTCACAAACTGTGACAAAACTGTTGAGCCGGATATGTGCTGCATTGGCGACCCGTACAGCAGAAGAAGCCTCTTCGCTTTGCGGCTGTGGAAGGGCCAGTCCGGCGTTTTGAGGAGCTGGTTCGAGAGAGGCCGAGGGCAGCACGTGATGGGGTTGTTTACGGGGATTTCATTGCATGAAGCATAATAACTTGAAAAGGGTTTGAAGCTTTTCATGCGGAATCCGGGAGATCACGACGCGAACAATTTCGGTCATAGCATATTGCACCGAACTTTTCTCAGCGAAAGGCACCAATCATACTTTTTTGGACGCTCTTTGCCCAAACCATAAAGAGGAACAGATAAAGGCAGCAGATTTTAGAGTTGTGGTTGGGATAAATTTGGCCAATCATTTGCCCATTTAAAAATATCTTTTGTTGCCTCTTTATACTTTTACAGGTCTAAATATTTGCAGAATTACCATGTCGTCCTGAGTATGACGTTAAAAAAACTTCATCTAGAGGGTACAATTGGATTCGAGACGAGGAAAAGGTACTGTACCAATTGGAGATGCGAGACATGCGGACACCAATATAATAAAATAAGGAACATACTCTGATAGCCCTCATAACGCCCCATAAGATAGGGACAAGCGTTAGGAGGCCCTCGTGGAAAAAAATTCCCCTTCCTTGGTGAGGTAACCTTTCAACCGCATCAAGGATCCGAGGGAGCCCCTAATTGAAGGTTTTTCTTGAAAAGGACTGCGTATTCCATTTTTTTACCTTTGGTCCCCCATTTACTAATTATTTGGAAATACTATCTATTTGAGTATCATATGTAACAAGTTGGAAAGAATAAAAAACAATTATTATTAGTCTTGGTGCGTATGATTGTTGTCAAATCGGGCAATCCTTGGAAGTCACTATGAAGTTAAAATTTGTATTAGGACAAGAAAGGGTAATAAAAGTCCTCGACAGATAACAAATAATAATGTACGGCATGACCAATATTAGGAATTTGTTTGATGGCATATTTAATTCGTGGATAGGTTCTAGTTCCAGGAAAGATATGCAAAATGAGTTTAAGAATTATGAGAAAATAGGGATAAAAGATGTTGAGAAAGGTTTAGAAAATTAGAACGTACCACAAACTTTGAAGGTAGGACGGATGACCCAATTAAAGTCGTTGGAAAAAAGAATCTCGGTGATCGGAAATGATGAAACTTTTCCATAATTTCCAAAAGTGATGTCAAAATAAACGAAAGGAATGTGAATCCGATTTTTTTTTCAATTAGTTTCTATATAGGGTAAAAAAGAGGAAAGCATGATTGATCCAGAAAACCATTATACAACTGACATTGTGGCATATGGGAAACCCAAAGATCAATCATTTTCCTGCGGTAGAATTAAAAAAATTGGGAGAGGCTTAGGGCGCATTTAGCAACTTGTCAAATAGTAACTAATTCTATTCTTTTATTTTTGGAAGTAAATTTAGAACATAAATCCATTTGATAAATTTTTTATTCCAAGGAATAAATTTCTTTCCAGAATTAGATTTGGAAGATAATCAAAGAGTAAAAAAAATTGCTTCTTTGCTCCCAGCAACAATTTCAAAATCAAGCCACTACAAAAAAAAATTTCTTTCTTTTTACTTCTTCTTTTCTTCTTGTTCTTCTTTCTTCTCTCTTCTTCTTCTTCTTCTTCTTCTTCTTCTTCTTCTTCTGCCGCCACTGCCGTCCACTCACCGGCGATCGGTTGGGTGAGGTTCGGCAAGCTCACTGGAGGAGAGCCATGGCTTGGCTTGCCCAAGGCTTGACCTCGCCCATATTTGGTTGGGTGACGCCGACCTCGCGGTGACTCAGCGATGTCGAGCCTTGTTGACGGCTGGGCAAGCTCAACCTCACTAAATCTGGACGAGGCTCCTCGCCCAACTGTGGCACGGTCGACCCTCACCTAGTGTTGACACCTAAATTTTGCCTAATCATTTAGTAATTAATTGCATAAAAATTTAGGGATTAATCTTTAACCCCTAAGAAAAAAATAGTAAAATTGCATTTCATGTAATCGCATTTGCATCGGTACTAAAAACGCGACAAGACGCAGCGGCTCGCAGTCGATTACATGCACGAAGGGAGGGTCTCTCTCCACTGGTCTGAACATGCGAAAGAGCTAAAGTCAAAAAAAGAGGAAGGAAGTTCTTGCACGTCTGTTGTCTCTCCCTCATTAATGCATGCGCATGCACGCACAAATTCGGCGGACGAGAGGAATCCTCAGACAAGCAAAATGAGCCCATGATATATTATATAATATGCTCTCTCTCAAGTGTGGGTTGTCAGGAGAAGCAACGAGAAGTTTGCTGAAGGAGGAAGCAAATAACGAGAAAGAAAAGTCAAAAGTTGCGGCAATCCTATAAAAGGGAGGGACAAGTAGCCGCACAAGAAGCCCCAAGCATGAAGAAGAAAGAAGAATCCGATGTCCATTTCCTTCCCCCTCATTAATGCATGCACATGCACGCATGGAATGGGGGACGTGAAAATTCTACAAACGCCTGCAAGAAGATTGGACTAACATTTTTATAATATTTTCCTTGCTAGAGAGAAGAAAGAAAGAGGTCTGGAGAAGAAAGAAAGCAAAGTTCAACTTGGATTTTGGAAAAGTTGCGGCTGGATCTTTTCACACTAAAGACGGCTATCTTCAAGAGGTGGTGGAGCGCCTATAAATAAGACCACGGGAGGAGTGTGGTCGGGGAGGGAGGCCAGAGAACACAAAAAAAAATCCATGAAAAAGGCCCGCAGAGAGACATACAGACGAGTGAAAAAAAAGAGATTAAGAGAGATAGAGTCTCGTTAAAAAAAGAAGGGGAGCAAAAAGGGGGGGGAAGAACGAAAAAATTCCCTTGAGAAGATTGTGAGAGCTATTAAAAAGAGAGCCCGTGTAGAGACACACGAGTTGAGAGAAAAGAGGGAAAAAAAATTCATTCGAGAGGTCTGTGAGGGGAGCGAAAAAGCTGAAAAAAATATTCATTGTGAAGCGGCTTCTCCTTCGGACAAGAAAAAATATGAAGTCAGGGGGAGGAGATTAAAAAAGGGAAAAAGCAGAAAGAGAGACTGCAGAGAGTGAGACGTGAGAGAGAGACAGAAAAGAAGTGACCGAACAGCAGAAAAAAAAAGAGAGAAAAAAGAGGAAAAGACCCCTACTGTTCATCTTCTTCGGGAGTTCCTCGCTGCTGCTGGTCGCCCGGCGCTACAGCCGCCCACCCGCCGCTTTCCTCCTTCCGGCGAGCTCCGAGCCCACCGCCGCGCCTCTGCCCTAGCGCGCCACCGTCCTCGTTGCTGCACCTCTGACCAACGCCAGCATCTCCTTCCAATGAGCCCCGAGCGTGCCACCATCACGGCCTGCCACCGCTGCTTCTGCAAACAGCACCTCCACCCGAGCCGGCCGCCGCACCCCTGAAGTCCGCTGGCCGCTGCTGCAACCTGCCCCTCCGCCCGAGCGCCGACGAGCCGGTCGCCGTGCCACCAGCCACCGTCGCGTCCCGCCTCGCCTGTAGCCCGCACCGACCCGCGACCACCTGACGCTGCTCCTGCTCTGCCCGCGGCCGCTGGTCGCCGTGCCTGCCTCTGCCTGCCACCAGCGACGTCTGCAACTCCATAGCTGCACCTCAGCCTGCTCGCCACCGTACCAGTAGCTCGTCACGCCTGCAACCCTCGCCTCCGCACCTCTGCCCGCTCGCCGCCGTTGCTGTGCCTCTGACCGCCCGACGCCAGTGCCCGACGCCCGCGTCCAAGTTCCGCCCGTGACCCAGCACCCGACGCCGCGTCATCGTTCCTGCCGTCGCCGCTCATCAGCCCGTCGCCCTGCAGCTCGAAGCCACGAGCAACGCTCGCAACCCCACCGCCTCTGCTTCTGACTTGCGGTCGCTGGAGCCCCGCTCCACTTGTAGCGCCCGACGTCCCTCTCTCGCGCCTGCCCGTGCCGCTGCCGCTCAGTCCGCCCAGCACCACCAGCCACGACGCCCTTGCTCTCCTGAGCTCGCTGACTCGACGCCGGCCTGCTCGCTGCTCCGCCAAGTCCGCCAGCTATCCCTCACGAGTTGCTGCGCCTGAGCTGCCCCCACAAAGCCCGTGACGAGCTTGACCAGAAGTTGCTGTTGCGTTGCAACCGCCACAGCCCGACCCCGACGCTAGCGAGTCACACGCCCTCCGCTTCTCCTGCACCAGCGGTGGTTGCTGCTTTGCCGCTGCTGGTCCGTGTTTGTTGCCACTCGCCGGAGCTCCGGTTGACGGCGAACCACCACCGGCAGCAACCCACCACCACAGCCACCTTCCTTATCCGTGCCGAGCCTCCATCGTGGTCTACAAAGTATCGCTCGTTAAGGCAAATTTGGAAAAAATTCAAATTAGGTAGGTTTATTATATTTTATTAGGTAGAATTATTTCATTATGTTATTTTTAATATTTTGTCCCTTTCTTTGAATTAGTTCTTGATGCATGTTTGAAAATCCCCGACGTACCACCTAATTCGCAACCGCACAATGATTTTTTTTATTTCATCTATAAGGCTTTAGATGAAATAATTAATCACGCGGGAATAAAATTGATATTTTAGTCTTTAAGGCTTAAGATCAATTTATTGATTTTATTAGCGAAACAACCATGGAGGATTTGGTATCTTTTAATTGTTTTGTTTATCTCAAAAATAAAAAATAAAATTGCATTTGCATTCCATGTAGGTTAGAATTAGGTTTATTTCATGTTTTATGGTTTGCATATTAAGAATAGGAATTTTATTTCGAATATAAAAAAAAAAGAAAATCAAATCGATCAATTTAGGTTGCTAGTTTTAACTTAGGTTTCATGTTTAATTGCTTGGCAATTTTTTTTTTTTAAATTTCGAAATTAATACAAAAACATAAAAAAAAAAAAATTAGAATTTTGGCACTCTTTGCATACCATTGCATTTTAGGGTAAAATTTCATAAGTTTAATTCTAGATAACAGTTTTTAAATTTAAGAAATATTTTAGATGAAATGCATTTTAGTTAGGAATTTCTAAATTAGGATAACATTCTAGCTTAAATTAGGATTTGGTTTAACCTCATTCCTAATACAAATTAGATGACATTTTAATTTAGATAGATAATTCTCACTTTTTTTCTAATTCTGAATTTCATGAAAAAAAAAATTAAAAAAAAAATGTCTTAGAATAAATTAGTTTTATTTTCTAGGATAGATTGCATGCTTATTAAGAAAACACAAAAACACCGCATTTGCATCATATAGTTTAGGCCATATTATCATGTCATATTATTTCATGATAAATTAGTAGTATGCATTGCATAAAGCATGATTTTCAATTAAAAAAAAAGTGAAAACCAAAAAGAAGAAATTGCGTGTTAATTAGAAATCATATCTAGGATTATTGATGTGAATTCTGATTTAACCTTGCAGATGCTTTCGTTGTTATGAGGTAAGTCTTGCTATTTATTCATCGCTTTATCTGGGTGTTAAATTGATGGTTTGCGCACCCACATGATCATGTCACATGTTAGGAAATTAAAATCAATTCAAGCTA
Organism: Eucalyptus grandis; assembly: GCF_016545825.1. Lineage (NCBI taxonomy): Eukaryota > Viridiplantae > Streptophyta > Magnoliopsida > Myrtales > Myrtaceae > Eucalyptus > Eucalyptus grandis. The sequence goes on from NC_052612.1 coordinate 1,401,398, forward strand.
CCTGCAAAACATTTTTTCAAAATAAAAGAGAAAGGTACCGAAAGGGCGTTAGAGAAATCTAATGTAACCAAGTCCCCGAACTCACAATCTCTGGTTCGTAGGAGTGAAGTAATTCTCCCATTACTTTACTTGGGTTTCTAATCTTCCCACCAAAAATAGATTAGTGGCGACTCCTAATTGAAAATCAATTGCATGTTAAGAATTTGAACCTAAGTCGCGAATTGGTATGGGCTTGGGAGAGCCCGAGTTAAGTCTAGGCTTAACAATCCATTAGCCGAACCCTTAGGTGGTCCAACCCGCTTCGGGGAGGTCGCGACAAGAAGAAGATTGAGTTCCTGGAGAGTTTGACTGGAACGGTTAGTGAGTACATTGAGTGATGAGTGGAGGCAGAATTCGAGCGTGAATGTGCAGTTTTTGGGTGTCTTCATTGTTTGTTTGTCGGTTGGGATCCGTTGTGTGTCGAGACGGTTGGCAAGTTCACGTTCCCGTTCTTGATCAAGTCGTGTGCAGGGTGATATTCCTAGTATAAACACCTAGAGGGGGGGTGAATAGGCGCACAAACAATTTGTCGATATACGGAAGCAATTCTTAACAAATTGAAATACGATCAAGGTAGAAAGAGAGAAATTGGAACACAGGATTTATAGTGGTTCAGCTTTTCCAAGCCTACGTCCACTCTTCCGCACTGACAGCCCACCGGCTGGATTTCACTATGATCAAAAGAGTAGTTAGAGCACAGCTTTGCCTTGATTTCACAGTGTAGATGTACTACCACACCTCCTCAAGGTCTCTCACAAATATAGACTCTCTTTTGTATACAAGTATTCGCTCAAAGGATTTATCTAAACAAATAGGAGCTTCGACTTTGGAATTCTTCTATCGCGCACACCTCGAACAACTAAGGACGTCTTCCTTATATACTCCTTTATGCCATCATACCCGTTGGCACTTACCAAAAGAATTCCTCCAATCTACCCGTTGGACGGAATCAATTAGGAAGATCGTTCGAGCTATTAAAGGAACGTGTTGATAGCCCATCAATCATGTTCGCCCATACAATCAGGATCTCGGTTTCCATAAGTAGAACCTTCCAATAATATTTAGACAATCATCGAATCTTCAGTCATTGAATCAAACTTGATCAATCAAAGGATTCGATACGTCTTCTCCAGCCACGAGATCTTCTCCGGATGATAAGGTTAAATCCCGAACAAAACATCCAGTTCGGGATAACCTTTCTTCAACGGATCGTAGACTCAAACAATGAGGATAGACTTTGAGTCTTGAGTCCGGCTGTCCGGAAGTCTTCGACTTTAACTAATAGAGTCTGAGACCTTAGAGACTAGACTGATGGAAACGTTTTGTCAACTTCAAAACTCTTCACGAGGATTTCTCCAACAATCTCCCCCTTTTTGATGGTGACAAAACCTTCCTGCAGATTTGGATAACTTTGACCTGCAAAACATTTCTCAAACACATATGGATATCTTATGGAAGTAAATGGCTAATAGAATAACACTAGAATCTGCAACCACAGAAAATAGGTTAGTCCAGTATATGATTAAGCCATTCATAAGATATCAATATTGATTAATAGAAGCAAAAGTCAAGTCCAAGTCTAGGCGGTTCTTATCCGGACACAAAACAAAGTCAAGTCTGTCAAAAACGACAGTTAAACACAATCCAACAAACAGTTAAAAAATGATTGAAAGTTTTGATCAAATCATATCTCTCCCCCTTTTTGTCATCATTTAAAAATGATGAGATGAAATCAAGATTGCTTGGGAATGCGGACAAGCTGGAAATCTTCCATAGACTGAACAATGTCTTCCAGCCTTTTAAAGTCTTCCTTCAGCTGTACAACCTCCTCACTCTTGGCATTGGCCTGATTTCGAATAGAGAGGGCTTGCATCTTTTCATTCAATGAACAGGAAGAAGCTTGACCTTCATTCTTCAAGCTTTGAACTTCGCATCCCAAGGCATAAATCTGACCTTTCATCTCCAAGAGAATATCCATGATTCTGCGAAAATCTGCTCCATTATAAGTCTGAGTACTTGCTTCGGCTCGATCTGGAGTATAAGCAGACGATGGTGGATCAGCATAATCTCGCAGGTTTGGCGATGAAGCTTCATGACCTTCTTCTGGAAATTGAGATGCATAAACATCTTCTGGGTCTGCAGGCGAGCGACTGACTCCTTCACTTGCATCTTGAAGTGAAGATGTCACTCCTTTCTCCTTATCTCCCCCTGTTTCCATGCCTACAGGTGGAGAAGAGATTTCCTCAGGTTCTCCTTCTTCTCTTCTTTCTTCTTCAGGTCTTTCTTCCTCTGCTTCTTGCTCTGCTTCTCTTTCTTCTTCTTCCTTCTCCTCTACTTCTCTTTCTTCTGCTTCCTTCTCCTCTGCTTCTTTCGTCTTTTGTTCTGATTCTTTCTGTGGAACAGGACGACTTAAGTTCTTCAAAGCCATTGCAGAGATGGTGATGTCATCGTCATCATCTTCATCCTCAACGAGGAGAGCTCTTCTTTTCTTTGATGGAGCAACCATTGGCTCCTTCCCTTTTCTCTTAGCAGCATAAGAGAGTTGATGAGTTTTGGCAGGAGTCTTCTCTTTGAATTTCTCCAATTCCTTGCTCAGTTCCTTCAGACGCATTTTGGTCACCATTTTCAGTCCTACCACCATATGATCGCATGGTCGAACACAAAAGATTTGCAGAGGCTGAATATTCAGATGTCTGAATAACTTCGTAACAAGGCTTGGGTAAGGGAGTTGACCTCTGTCCTTCGTCGCTGCTCTATACATGTGAAACATAACAGTATGAGGGAGAGAGAACTTCCTTCCACTGAGGATGGCATACATCAACTTTGCCTCAGAGCTTGAAACATCAGTTTTGGAAGTTGATTTCGGCCGAGGCAATTAATCACGATCCTTGTGAAGCAAGATGTTGAATGCATTCATTCTTGAGTAGGTGATCTTCTCATCCGTTCTCCCGTCCTTCACCCGGTTCAAGTGTGGCCCGAGCAATGGAAACTTTGATTGGTTGATATCTGCCTCTCTCAACTTCTAACACGTCTGCCAACATATTCATATCCACAACATAATCTTGTTCTTTAACACTGAAGGAGAATCTATTCGCATCTAGAAAGCTAAGATTCGAATAGAAATATGCAGTCAATTCAACATAAGCCTCTGTTGAGTCAGAGCAGAACTTTTCAAGTTGTAGGATACTGAACTTTTCCCTCAAATTCACTTTCACAGCATCCAGAAAATCAAAGTCCACACTTCTAGGGTTTATTACCCCACGCTTCAGCAATTTCGAGTACAGATCTTTTTGTTCCTTTGATCTGAACAAATCTCCCCTTTTTCCTTGAATTTCAGCCGCAATACCCATTTTTGGTTGAAATAAACTAAACAGATTGTCATCGTCATTCCCATCTACAGGATTCGGCCCCCAGTCACGAGGATCACTTGGGATATTCGCAAGGGTTTCCTCAGCTACCCATTTACGAGCGATTCCCAAACTTTCCATTTTTCGCATAAAGATATATTCGTTCCTATATCCTTTGTTTTTAAGAAATTCATCAACATAGTTCAAAGGAGTACGAATTCCTTTTAAAGCACGATATAGCTTGTAAATAAAAGCGGGCTTTTGAACTCTTACGGGGTCTGCATCCTCGATGATTTCTTCATGATGCTGATCAACAACGCCTTGAGGACTAGATGGTGGAGAATGACGCTGCGAGAATGTTGTGGGCTCGGTTGCTGATCCGGGAGTAACTTCATCTTCGCAAGATCGAAGTGCGTAGACCCCTCACTCATTCTCTGTGGTCCCCCGCTGCGATTCTTGAGGACTTTCGCGAAGAAGACATCTTTCTCGGTGTTTGGAAGATTCCTTTGCTTGACTTTCCCGAAAAGATGACAACTTTTTGAAGATTTAGCGAAGAAGACAAACGGGAATGAAGGATCGATGCTTTCTAGGGTTTTTGAGAGGAAAGTGAGTAGAAAAGTGAAGAGAAATCGACAATGCTCGTTCGGTTAAAAAGAAGAATAAACGAACCGTCACAAAGGAAATAAAAATATGCCTTTTCAAAAAAACTGTCTTTATCCGCAAAAATAGCTATTTCAAAAATAACTTCCCTTTTGAAAATGAATCGATGCAATATTTACGTCAATTAAATATAGCAACAATTTAAACAAGTCTGATGATCGTACCTTTTCAAGATAAGATTGGAGAGAGAAAGACTTACAGTTTGAAGGTCGAGGCAAGACTGTAGATAAAGTCTTGTAATCCTGAGTCTGAAAGTCTTTAGACTTTGATATCCTCATACCTCAAAATGTTGAGTCTGGACCGTATAGACTCAAATTGATTTTTCTCCAAAGGCTTCGTGAGTATATCAGCCAGCTGATTCTTTGAGTCAACAAATTGAATTGATACATCTCCATTTTGAACATGATCTCTAATAAAGTGATGTCGAATTTCTATATGCTTCGCTCTTGAGTGGAGAATTGGATTTTTGGTGAGGTTGATAGCGCTGGTGTTGTCGCAATTAATCTCTGTGCATGAGTCTTTGATTTCAAAATCTCTTAGCTGTTGTTTTATCCATAGAATTTGCGAACAGCAGCTTCCAAGAGCTACATACTCTGCTTCTGTTGTTGAAAGAGACACAGTACTTTGTTTCCTTGAAAACCAAGACACTGTTCTGCTTCCAAGCAACTGGCAAGTTCCTGAAGTGCTCTTTCTATCAACTCGCAACCGGCTAGATCTCGCGTCGAATATCCCGAAGTTTAAAGTCTCCTTCTTAGGATACCAAAGACCGATGCTTGATGATGAAGCAACGTATTTTATGATGCGTTTGGCAGCACTTGAGATGGGATTCTCTAGGATCCGATTGAAACCTAGCACATATGCAAACACTCAACAAAATATCGGTCTAGAGGCGTAAGATAAAGAAGTGACCCAATAATGCTCCCGTACAGCTTTTGATCAACTTTCTTCCCTTCTTCATCTTTGTCTATCTTTAAAGAACTTGACATCGGTATGTCGGTCTTTTTGCAATTCTCCAGTCCAAACCTTTTGACAAGATCATTAACATATTTTTCTTGATAAATAAAAGTACCTTCCTTCAATTGTTTTATTTGAAGACCAAGAAAGAATGTTAACTCTCCCATCATACTCATTTCAAACTCATCCCGCATAGACTTTGAAAATTTTTTGCCTGAGACTTTCATTAGAGGATCCAAAAATAATATCATCCACATATATTTGAACAAGTAAGAAACTTTTGTTTTCCTTCTTGATAAATAAAGTCGTATCCACTTTACCTTTGATAAAACCATTTTGTATTAGGAACTTACTTAATTTGTCGTACCAAGCCCGAGGTGCTTGCTTTAAACCATACAAAGCCTTTTCGCCTAAAGACGAGTCGGCTTCTTTGGGTCTTCAAACCCTGGTGGTTGTTCCACATAAACTTCCTCATGGATAAATCCATTTAGGAAGGCGCTTTTGACATCCATTTGGAATAACTTGAAATTCTTATAACAAGCAAAAGCAAGTAATAATCGAATAGCTTCTAACCTTGCCACTGGAGCGTAAGTCTCATCATAGTCTATTCCCTCTTATTGCGTATATCCCTTGGCCACGAGTCTTGCTTTATTTCGTACGACTTTTCCTTTCTCGTTCATCTTGTTTCTGAACACCCATTTGGCTCCAATAACAGTTTTACCTTTTGGTTGGGATGTCAATTCCTAGACATCATTTATGCTGAACTGTCTGAGCTCTTCTTGCATAGCTTCAATCCAGCTTTCATCAGATAAAGCTTCTTCTATGCTCTTTGGTTCAATTTCGAAAACGAGTGCCACGGACTAGACTCTTCTTGCCTTTTGGATCTTGTGCGAATTCCTTCATTAATTTCGCCAATTATAAGATCCTTGGGATGACTGGACTTATGCTTCCAGTTACTCGTTGATTTGTCTGGTAGATGATCTCTTTCTTTATTTGGATCTTCACTAACAACCTGATGCTAATTTTCCAGAGTCTGAGATGCTTCTTGAGTTATAGACTTTGAAGGGTCTGGAGCAGGTTCAGACTCTTCTTGATGAGTCTGACTTGATTCATCTTGCGTTGAGTCTTGAAATTTGACATTCATTGACTCCTCTACGACTGGCTCTTCTTGTTATAGACTCGTAAACTTTGCTTGATGTAGAATATCCAAGGAAGATACCTTCATCGATCTTTCTTCAAACTTACCAACTCGATCTTTTGCATTTTTCAATATAAAACATTTACAACCAAATACATGAAAGTATGAAACAATAGGCTTCTTTTCTTTGAATAACTCATAAGGGGTTTTAAAGAATAGATCTTAAGAAGATCAGTATTGATGATATAGCAAGTGTTGAAACAACTTCAGCCCAAAATCGAGAAGAAATTTTACTTTCAAGTAAAAGAGTTCTAGCCATTTCTTGAAGAGTTCTGTTCTTTCTTTCCACAACTCCATTTTGCTTTGAGGAGTATATGGAGACGAGAACACATGCTTAAAGCCGATTCATCACGAATTTTGTAAAATCTTGATTTTCAAATTCACCTCCATGATCTGTTCTTATATTGGAGATAACACAACCTTTTTCATTTTGAACATTTTTAGCAAATTTTTCAAAATACGAAAATGTTTCGGACTTACTTGAAAGGAAATATACCCAAGTAAAACGGGAGTAATCATTGACAATTACTAGGCAATACTTCTTACCCCCAATGCTCTGAGTTCTGGTTGGTCCGAAGAGATCCATATGCAGCAACTGTAGAACATGATTAGTAGAGACATGATTTATTGGCTTAAAAGAATTTCTTACATGCTTTCCCAGAATACATGGAGTGCATGTATCAGTCTTTTGGTATGGTAATTTTGGTAGACCTCGAACAAGCTGCTTTGATGAGATTTTGGCTAATTGCTTCATGTTGACATGACCAAGCTTTTTGTGCCATAAGCTTGCTTCATCTTGAATTGAGATAAGACATTGCGATTCATTTGGTTTCACATCCGGAAGATAGATATTTCCATGTCTTCGACCCATGAAAGACCGAGTAGAGTCTTTGCGATTCCCGAGAACATGTCCCTTCTTGAAAGAAGATCTTGAAACCAGTATCACACAATTGACTAATGCTGAGAAGATTGTAATTGAGTCTTTCCACTAAGGAGACATTACTTATTGTGAGAGTACCAATTTTCACGGTTCCAAATCCCACAATACTTCCTTTGCTGTTTCCTCCAAATGAAACTTTTCCACCATTTACTTGAGCAAGCTTTATAAAACAATTTGAGTCTCCTGTCATGTGTCTTGAGCATCCGCTGTCAAGATACCACTTTACCTGTTTCTTGACAGAGACCTGCATTTAAAATAAAGTCTCAAGCTTTCTTTGGTACCCAAACTTTCTTGGGTCCTTTGGTGTTAGTAAGATAAACAGTATTAGCCCATACTTTCTTAACAGGTTTCCATACCATAGGACACTCTTTTTCAAAGTGATCCGGACTGTTGCACTTTGAACATCTGAGAGCATTTCTTCCTACAGGTTTAACAAAAACTTTCTTGAAGTGATTTTTGTAAACCTCACTCGAAAGCCTTTTCTTAATTCTTTCTTTTACTTTAGGAAAATCAATCAAGGGAATTGTTTCTCTTTGTCATACCTAGACCGGACTTATTGAAGTAAGGTCTTTGCGCTGAAAGAATTTTCTCAAGTTTTTCAGACCCTATAGAAAATTTCTTAGATATATTTGATAAGTCTGTTTTTAAAAAAGCATTTTCTTTTAAAAGATTTTCTTCATTTTCTTTAAGATTGGAAACAGACACGTCTAGACTTTTAACTCTTTCTTCTAAAACATCTTCTTTTTGTTTTAGAGCAGAGTTTTCTTTTTTCAGTTTGGAAATTCTTTTGAGAGAAGTCTTAAGACTAAAGCATAGATCATCAATATATTTAGAAACTTTGACAGGAATTTTAAAATTACTTGCCTCAAATTCACCGTAAAGTCGATCCCGAGTCGATCCAGTCCGAGTCCGATTGTGCCATCGGACATAAATTGGCATATTCATTATCACTTTCTTCACACTCAGTATCACTCCAGGTTTCAGCTTTGAGAGCTTTTCGAAATTTTTCAGCTTTTCCTTTCTTCTTCTTCAGAAGAGGACAGTTGGTCTGATGTGTCCCTTTTTCTTGCATTCAAAACAGACTACATCTTTATTTGGTTCCTCATCATCAACAGACTTAGTCTGCTGTCTTTGAAAGCCTTGTTTCTTTGAGTTGAACCTTCTTCCTTTTCTATTTAGTTTTCTGAATCTTCTTATCATGAGAGCAAGCTCCTCATCGTCCATATCATCTTCAGAATCTGTATCATCAGAATCATCATTTGATTTTAATGCAATGGATTTCTTACCTTTTGGATCTTCATCTTCATTGATCATTTCCACTTCATAAGACTGAAGAGTTCCAATTAGCTCGTCAATAGATAGTGGCATAATTCTCTGCGTCTCTCTTATCGAAGTCTTTATGTGATTCCAATCCTGGAGAGTCCACGCAGGTAGCTTGTTTACCTTCATGGGATCGAAGTTGGTTGACCTTGATTTTCAAGACCATTCACGATATCTCGTAAAAACGACTAAACATGTCGATATTTATTCTCCTGGTTTCATTACTCAAGGCTTCGTATTGACCGAGAAGAATGTTGATTCTTGTTTCCTTCACTCGATCTGTTCCTTCATAGGTGATATGCAATCTGTCCCAAACTTCTTTTGCTGTACCACAAGAAGATATTCTATTATATTCAGTTGGTGATAAAGCACAATATAAGGAGTAAATTGCTTTTGCATCGAGTGTTTGTCTCTTGGTTATTTCTTCCCGAGACATTCCGCTGGATTCTTCGCTTCTTTTCCTCTTTCGAGACGATGCGGTGGTAGGAGTAATTCCTTTTTCTACAACGTCCCATTCTAGAGGATCCTTTGATCGTAGGAAAGCTTTCATCTTGTTCTTCCGGATGTTGTAATCCTTTCCATCAAAGTAGGGTGGTCAGTATTGCTTTGACCTTCCATCGGCCGGTGCCACATACTAGCCATGGATCTTTTACTATGAAGTAAAACACTTCAAATAAAGTAAGTACACAGGCTCTGATACTAATTGATATTGCTAGTATAAACACCTAGAGGGGGGGTGAATAGGCGCACAAACAATTTGTCGATATACGGAAGCAATTCTTAACAAATTGAAATACGATCAAGGTAGAAAGAGAGAAATTGGAACACGGGATTTATAGTGGTTCAGCTTTTCCAAGCCTACGTCCACTCTTCCGCACTGACAGCCCACCGGCTGGATTTCACTATGATCAAAAGAGTAGTTAGAGCACGCTTTGCCTTGATTTCACAGTGTAGATGTACTACCACACCTCCTCAAGGTCTCTCACAAATATAGACTCTCTTTTGTATACAAGTATTCGCTCAAAGGATTTATCTAAACAAATAGGAGCTTCAGACTTTGGAATTCTTCTATCGCGCACACCTCGAACAACTAAGGACGTCTTCCTTATATACTCCTTTATGCCATCATACCCGTTGGCACTTACCAAAAGAATTCCTCCAATCTACCCGTTGGACGGAATCAATTAGGAAGATCGTTCGAGCTATTAAAGGAACGTGTTGATAGCCCATCAATCATGTTCGCCCATACAATCAGGATCTCGGTTTCCATAAGTAGAACCTTCCAATAATATTTAGACAATCATCGAATCTTCAGTCATTAAATCAAACTTGATCAATCAAAGGATTCGATACGTCTTCTCCAGCCACGAGATCTTCTCCGATGATAAGGTTAAATCCTGAACAAAACATCCAGTTCGGGATAACCTTTCTTCAACGGATCAGAGACTGTCAATGAGGATAGACTTTGAGTCTTGAGTCTGGCTGTCCGGAAGTCTTCAGACTTTAACTAACAGAGTTTACAGACCTTCAGACTAGACTGATGGAAACGTTTTGTCAACTTCAAAACTCTTCACGAGGATTTCTCCAACACAGGGTTGGCGAGCGAAGATCTGGGTATGCAAGTGCATGCCCATGTGTGTAAATTCGGGCCTGCAGGGCAGCTGGTGACGGAGAATTCGTTGATGGACGTGTATGCAAAGTTCGGGGATTCTGAAGATGCATATAAGCTATTTGACGATATGCCTCAAAGGGATGCCATCTCGTGGAATAGTCTCATTTCCGGGCATGATAGGTTGGGAGAGATGACGAGGGCGAGAGAATTGTTTGGTGTGATGCTGTACAAGACTGTTGTCTCTTGGACGACAGTGATTTCCAGGTACTCTCAAGTCGGCAGTTATGTCGATGCCCTGGAAACTTTTAGGCGAATGTAGACGATTGGTGTTGAACCTGATGAAAAAAGTATTGTACCCGTCTTGCCAGCTTGTTCACACCTAGGAGCTCTCGAAGTTGGGAAGTGGATTCACATGCATGCACATTAGCACCAGTTTCTCCACAGGCTTCTCCACATCCACACCTATATGCACACAGGACTTGTATATGCAAAATGCGGTTGCATCGAGCAAGTGAGCCTTTTGTTCAATGAGATGAACGAGAGGGATGTATTTTGATCAGCATGGGATGGTAAATGGTGCTGTTCGAACTTGTAAGGAGAGTTTCCATATATTTGATAAGTATCTCAACTTCTCTAATTCAATCAACCTTGAGAATTTTGATCCCGGTGCTTGTGGTTGGGCATATGGTATGAAAATGTTTGACCTCAAAGAGTGGAAGAAGAGAAACATCACGGGAATATATCACCGATGGCACGAAATGAACGAGGATAGGACATTGTGGATGCTTGGCATCTTATCCCCAGGGTTGGTCACTTTCTACAGTCTGACTTGTTCGTTCGATCGGAGGTGGCATGTGTTGAGACTCAGCTGTGATCCCGCACTCAACCGGACAGAAATGGAGAATGCAGCAGTCATTCATTACAATGGAAACTGTAAACCATGGTTGGATTTGGCGGTCTCCAACTATTTTGTCAATCTACGATCAGTCTCGAAGAGGAACACTGCCGCTGTGTATGCATAATAAACCAAACGAAGAGGAGGAACGTTGCAATGCAATTACATTTCGACCTGACGTTCCTGAGAATTGCCGACACAGTCTAACGGGTTAGAGAACTGTCCTCCAATGGAAGATGGCATGAAGTGTTAGTCCACTTTAACGAAGCGAAGTGAGCAGGAATTGAAATCACTGAGCCTTCCATGATTAATTCCATTGTCAAAGTGTCTTCAAAGCTATCGAATAAACAAGGGAAGTCCATCCATGCTTGTGTGCTCAAGCAGGGTCTCGACACATTCTGTTCCATTGGCAATTCCATCATAGATTCGTACATGAAGTGCAGGGACTTGGAATCCGCGTTGGGCGCCTTCCGGTCCATGCAAAGCAGAGACTTCATGTCGTGGAATGTGCTCACTCATAGGTTTCTTCATCAGGGAAATTTGGGATGAAGGTTGTCATGATTTCTGCGAGCCCTAGTTGATGGATTTGAACCCAATGTCTCCACTTTGGTACTGGTTCTTCAAGCGTGTATGCGGATGTTGATATGGAGCGAGCAGATGGACTTTCATACGCTTTTGAAGTTCATCAATGAGTGGATTGGGCACATTGATCTTGATTCAATCTTAGGAATGCAGAGACATTATGCAAATGTGCAGGGATAGTTTGTTCAAAACAGAAACGAGCATGAAAAGGCAAAAGGTTTCAGGATGTGCCCGAACAAGAGATGATGAAGTATGATTACCTGACTTAACGTGAAAAACATCGGATCAGCATTTAAATTAGAGGGAAAATCTCTCCTTCCCCCACCAATGAGGCGTGCCAAGGCAAAACCATCAAAGTTATCACTAAAGGATGTATCGTTGAGCCCAATTAAGTATGGAGATAACACATTCCTTTTCCTTTACTTACAGGGAGATAATTGAGGCAATTCCTGATGAATGAAGACATGAAGCAAAATGAAATTGATTCGACGCAAGAAGGGTGTATCGTTCCTAAATTAGTCCAATTCAAGTTTGGAATGCAAGTAACATATCCCATCTCTTGTAGGAAAAGATGGCATGCTAAGGCCCAACCATCCATTTTGTTGTGAAGGATGGATATCATTCCTAAAATGGTTTCTAGTCAAGTGTGGAAATAACATGCCCAATATTTTCCTTGCAATAAATGAGGCAAAGCATTCAAGAAACAATATCCTCAAATGTGGAAATAGGGAGTACTCTCCAATAAATGAGGCAAAGCATTCAAGGAACAATATCCTCAAATGTGGAAGAGGGAGTACTCCTCTCTCTCCTTTCAAAGCAAGTTCTTCAAGATAACTTTAAAAGAAACACATCGAATGATCCATATTTAAATTTTTTAAGCTCCTTGTCGCTTAAATGTCCCTTTGAGAAGAGCATTTAAAAAGAGCAAGAATTGAATTCCGTGGATTATCATATGCAGTAAAGAAATGTTTTTCATAAATAAAATCAAGGCCATGGAGGCGTTTTTCAAGCAATCCTGTCACTTTAGGTGATGTATGTCATGCATATCATGCATATATCCTTCATAATAGTTTCCTAACATGCTTCGTTGTCATTCTGGATAGGAAATGTTAATACCTGAAGAACAAAAACACGTGAAGGGTAAATTGTATCGATTTCAATTGCTCATTTTGATACCATTTCTGAAGTGATTTTCTTTTCCTTTGATTGAGAAAAGATCAAACACTTGTAAGAGGTGTGGTACTATTATGATTAGTGGTTCTGTTAACGGTTACTGATGATTAGAACACAAGATTGTGGGATATTTTTGTAGGAAATTACAATGATAGTAGGTGTTCCAAATGAAAAGGCTAGCACAAATCGAGAAAGGGAAACAAATTACTCGTACTTTGAGCTGTTCGCGAGGTGATATGCTTCTTTTTGGATTTATGAGGTTCCTGTGTTTCTTATAATGGTGAGGAGAGGAGAGAGAGAGAAAAAGAGAGAAGAGGGGGGGGGGGGTTGGGTTGCATTGGTAAGCTGACAGTACCATTTGCTTTGTATCATCTATGTATGATGAGTTGCTGAAAGATTGTCTCCCCTCCTGATTAACAGAACTTGTTCTTTACATTCAGAGTCTTGACCGTATAATATGTCAGCTTTTGGAAGGTACAAATGCTCAATACTTGACATGCAAGCTAGGTTGCTGTTAGACACGCTGGGGAAGGGTATTGAGTCTACTTTGGTGTATCCTTGAGCATTAGTAGCTGAGCCATGGCAGGCATCCAGTGAAATGTTTCCTGGAATTCGATCGTTGTTGGAGATATGCGAAGATCAATTTGTTGGAGATATGTGAGATTTGCGAAGATCAATTTGGGATCATAATTGATCTATAGTATGGTTTCAAGAATCAATCTAGAATTAGATTTGATTTTATTTGATTTCATGTATCGGGTCTTATTCCTTCTTTAGTTATATAAAATCATTGTATTATAAATAGGAGCGTATGTTTGTAAAGGACAATTCATTCAATACAGAATACAGATTTCTCCCAAGTCTCTCCCTTTTCTTTCATTTTGTGACAATCCTAAATCTCTTGCCGTTGAACCGGCACTTGTCCCAACTATACAGGTACTTTCACCTTCATTTTGATTTTTTCTATTAGATCTCCTTGTTGTGACATGGAAGTTTGAAATGCAAATCTTCTGGCTGTGTTTTGCCCATGGCTTAAGGCCGTTATTTTGATAACCATCTTCATGTCTGGTTTCTAAACTGAAATTCCTTTATGGGCACTGTGAGGGTGAAATTTATTTACAAAAGATGTAGACCAAATAAGCTTTTTAATTAAAGAAACGTAGCTTTTGCTGAAAAAGTGGTTGCCCAGATATCTTTTGGCTTTCAAATGATGCTACGTATGAAATGTATCAAGATCATCATTCGATGCGTGAAATAAATGGCTATGACATATTCTTGCTTAGAGTTGTCTTAAGGTTGCATTCACTTTCAAATGCCATGCATTTGTCGTGTATCCTGCTGCTGTCTCCTCCCCATATTGTCGACCTTTGCTTCAATCCAAACTATGGCAATTGATTTCAGCTGAAACAAAGTAACGATAGTATACATCTTTCAGACTGTCAAAAGTGTCTCGCAGGCTTATGTTGATGCAGTTCTTGATCTGGCTTGACATTTTGTCACCAATTTCATTCAACCTTTTCTTGATGCAGTTCTTGATCTGTCTTATGCTGTCTCCTCCCCATGTTGTCGACCTTTTCTTCAAACCAGTATATGGCAATTGACTTCAGTTGAAATAAAGATATGATAGTATCCATGGATCAGACTGTCAAAGGTGTCTCTCAGGCTTATGTTGATGCAGTTCTTGATCTGGCTTCACATTTTAAATTTGTTCCCAAACCACAAGAACATAACCACAATCAAAAGGCGCTAGCAGCGAATTCAATTCAGGCATAATCAGAAAGAAAAACGCGCCGCGTTGACGAATTGACACTACACGATTCACAAAACCCCTTTCCCCCCAAGCCACAGCCATTAGCCCGACAATTACCAAATGAATACGAGCCATGAATCTACTCCAGATCGTCTCCAACCCAAATTAAATTAACCCCAAGAAAACCCGATTAAACAGTGCAGCTTCACCTGTAGAAACCGCCGCCTCCGACCCAATCCGTAACGGACTACCAGATAAACAAATTTGAGGAATCCCTCTCTGCACAACCGACCCACACAACTGACGCAGGCGACAAATATTTTTTTGCAAATAAAAAAGAGAATGTAATGAAAAGGCATTTGGGTAATCTAACATAGTGAAATCCCCATATCCATTTAATCTCTCTCACGCATTTTACTTGGATTTCTAATCGACCCATATAAAGCTAATTAGGTCTCGTGGTGGTGCTCGGCCTCGATTGATGGTGCCACGAGGATGGGTGGTCTCAACGTGATGTGACTCTGTGGGTTGGTGCTCGTGCGGCTCTTGGTGAATCCAAGTCAACAATTGAATCTCTCTCTCAGAAGCTTCATTGAGTTTGCCTCTGGCCAAAAAAGCACCCAAAGTACAAGTTTTCCCCTACCATGGGGAATTTCTCATGCCACGGTGTCAAACAGATTGCTTGATCTAGTCTTTTTGTTTATCATTGTGGATATATGTTATGATGGTTATCTCTCAATGTTAGTGATTTCTTTTGGTTGGATTGTTTTTCTAGATGTCTGCAGGTTGTCACACAATTTATATTTTAACAGTGGATATAATTTGAGATTTCTTATGGCATAAACCTTAAAAAGAATCGGGTCTTTTGAGTTGACACTATGGTCTTTAGAATAGTTTGCAATTTTGGGAATGTGGAAGTTCATTTGTTGCTTCTTTGTTCCTTGTACATGCGAGCAATGTAATACTCAGAATTAGAGTTGATTTTGAGGTCAAGGATGGAGGAGTGGAGAGTGAAGATTAGAGGATTTAAGGTGATTTGGCAAGCAGGTCAAGAAAATATTTACATCTCATGTAGATTGGGAGCATGTCAAGAAAATATTTGCATCTCCTGTAGATTAGGAGAGACTTGAAGATCTACGTAGCAATTCTTGTTTTTATATATATATGTGTATGAAGCTCGAGATGTGATATGTATAGCCCCTGTCGCGACCTCCCCGAAGCGGGTTGGACCACCTAAGGGTTTGGTTAATGGATTGCTAAGCCTAGACTTAGCTCGAGCTCTCCCAAGCACATACCAATTCGCGACTTATGGTTTAAGTTATTAATATGCAAATGATTTTTATCACGGAGTCGCCACTAATCTATTTTTGGTGGGTCGATTAGAAACCCAAGTAAAGTAATAGGAGAATTACTTCACTCCTACGAACCAGAGATTAAATGAGTTCGGGGACTTGATTACACTAGATTTCTCTAACGCCCTTTCGGTACCTTTTCTTTTTATTTCAAAAATATTTTGCAGGCAGCTTGAATTGATTTTAATTTATCTTCCTAACATATAAGGTGATCATGCGGGTGCGCAAACCACCAATTTAACACTCAAGAAAGCGATGAATAAATTGCAGGACTTACCTCATACCAACGAAAGCATTTGCAATGTTAGATTAGAATTCACATCGACAGTCTAAATATGATTTCTAATTAACACGCAATTTCTTTATTTTTATTTTTTTCACTTATTTGACGAGAATCATGCTTTATGCGATGCATGCTACTAATCTAACATGAAATGATATTGACATAATAATATGGCCTAAACTATATGATGCAAATGCGATGTTTTTGTATTTTCTTAATAAGCATGCAATCTATCCTAGAGAATAAAATTAATCCTAAGAAAATTCTTTTTGGTATTTTTCATGAAATTCGAAATGAAAATTGTCCAATAATTAAATGTGCAATCTAAATTAACCAAATGACCTATTTCTAATGATGAGCAATTTCTAATTAAATGAACCTAGTGATAATCACTAAATGACGTGCATTTCATGAACCTAATTCTACACGACATGTGCATGATTTTTTTTTATAATGAAAATTCGTAATTAAAATTGGTAAAAAATCTAACTAAAGCGAGACATTGTCTATTTTAAGTTAGGATTAGACTAATCCAACTCCTATCTCAACTTAGAAAATTATCTCATCATGCAATTTATTTCAAAAGATATTATCTAACCTAGCTATCATCTAAACATGCATTTTAAAAAAACTATACATTTTATCATGTAATTTTATCTAGGAAAATCAATTCTAATCTACATGAAATGCAAATGCAATTTTTTTTTGTATTTTTGGGCTTCGTGGGGGCTTGAGGGAGTGGCGATGGCGGAACTCGAGATGCGACGGGCGGGCTCCTGCGAGATATTTGAAAGAGGGCCTCGTGCAGGCTGAGGGAATGTCTCCAGGACAGCGGAGGCGTCGTGCCGGAGGCGGCGGAGGCGTCGTGCCGGATGCGATCGGCGGGCTATTGGGAAGGAGAGATTTTTTAGAGAGAGAGAGACTTCGTGCGGCTTGATGGAGAAGAAGAGAGAGGGCACTTCAAATTCGAAGGGCAGGAGAAGACAGAAAAGGACGCAGCGATTAATGAAGAGGGAGAAGGAGAAGGCAAAAATTTTGCTAAAAAAAAAGCGGGACCCAGGCTCCAGGTGGCGACACGTTTCGCATCCTGATTGGGCAGGCGCACGGTGACGTGGAGCGCTCGGCGCACCTAATATTTTCTCGAAGTAGACGGGTCATGGACACCGCCTACCACTCCGAGATAGGCGGAACAAACAATTTGTTTTATTTTATTTTATTTTTTTTGTCATTTTCAAATCTATGTACCCTTTTAAATTCCTATTCATCTGTATGAGTACTTACGGATATAAGTTCTTTATTCGTCGCCCAATTATTATTATTTTTGGTAATACCTTTTGGAAATGGGACTTAATTGTGGTAATTTTGACCCCTTGAAACATTTAGGATCATGAAGAAATCTAATGGATTTCCAACGTCAACATAGAATAATCATTCTCATGAAGGTTGCTGATAGTTAATATCGGACTCAGGAGTCTGACTTTCCCAGCCATCTTCTAGCCAGATACATCAGTTTCGTAATGAAGCTAATCGAAAATGAGAGCGGGACTTTACGAATAATAGGAGGATAAAGGAGATCCAGCTTCTTTATGGCCATGCTAAGAGATTGATTCTCGCTCTGTTCGTGCCGGGGTGACAGCAACCATCGGACGCTCAAAATTCTCGACGTGATTCTTGATCCGAACCCCAAGCTCGCTAAAGAGCAAGTAAATGGTAATCTCAAGCTGTGATGGAAATGTTCAGTGTCAAGGCGGACAAATGCTGCATTGGTGACCGGCACAGCAGAAGAAATCCTCTTCGTCTTGCGGCTGTGGAAAGCCAGTCCGGCGTTCTGAGGAGCTGGTTCGAGAGAGGCTGAGGGCAGCACGTTGATGGGGTTGTTTAACGGGGATTTTCATAGCGTGAAGCAAAATAACTTGAAAAGGCTTTGAAGCTTTTCACGGAGGCTCCGGGAGATCATGACACGAACAATTTCGGTCGTAGCATATTGTACTGAACTTTTCTCAAAGAAAGGCACCAATCATACTTTTTGGGACGCTCTTAGCCCAAACCATAAAGAGAAACAGATAAAGACAGCAGATTTTAGACTTGGGGTAGGGATAAATTTGGCCAATCATTTGCCCTTCCAAAAATATCTATCTTTTATTGGCTTTTTATCCTTTTACATGTCTAAATATTTGCAGAATTGATATGTCGTCCTAAGCATGAAGTTAAAAACTCCATCTCAAGTCTCATCTAGACTTCGGAATCCTTGGATTTAAAACACTTAGGTTGCGTTTGGCAACCAAGATGAAATTCAGGATAAGATCAAATTTATCATATCTTGTATTTAATGCCTACTCAAAACAGGATAAAGCAGGACATGAGGGAAAAATAGACTAGATAAAATTATCACATGGGGGAGGTAGAATAAAGGTAAATAAAATTACTAGCTTCCATAATTAGAAAGTTATTTTTCTCAAATTATGGACTTTTTAAATTAACAAAATTAAAATTATATCTCAATATAAATAATATTTGAATTCTAATGTAAGAAATTTAAAATAACCAAAAATAATAATTTAGTTATTTTAATTTAATCTTATTTTTATTTATATATTCGAATTTAATTATATTTTATAAAATAATTTCAATATGTAAATATATATATATATATTTATATTTATTATATATTTTAGGTATATTAGTACAGTTTACTATTTAATAAAATTTTATTAGAGAACGACGGGAGGGGAAAAATAAAAAATAAATTAATTGATAAAAGAGATGAAAATAAAATAAAGCAAGAGTGTCATGAGAGATAGTTATTTTTATCACATGACAAATTTTTTAAATTAAAAGAATTAAAATAAAGCAAAAGTGTCATGAGAAATAGTTATTTTTCTCGCATGACAAATTTTTAAATTAACAAAATTAAAATAATATATCAATATAAATAATATTTGGATTCTAATATAAGAAATTCAAAATAACAAAAAAAAATTAATTATTTCAATATAATCTTATTTTTATTTGTATATATTTGAATTTAATTATATTTTATATATAAGTTCAATATATAAATTTAAATATATATTTATATCTATATTTTAGGTATTTTAGTATTTTAGTTTTATTAGTACAATCTAATGTTTAATAAAATTTTATTAGAGAATGACGGGAGGGGAAGAAAAAAATTAAAAAAAAAAGATCTAATAAAAGAAAGGAAAATAAAATAAACTAAGCAAGAGCATCGCAAGAGATTTTTACTATCCCTGTTCATAAAAATTTTGGTTCATTTTTACTAATACGCAGTTTATGCTAAATAATGTATATAATATGATGTGAATATATCCGACTTTATTGTTGTAATCACCAAACAGTGGATATGATATATCAAAGTCCTATGAATTTCATATTCTACCTATCCAATCATATCCTGATTAAAAATCCGAACGACCAAATGTAACCTTAGAGAGTACTATCAAATATAAAGTAGGAAAAAGTTATTGTACCAATTAGGGGTATTAGGCATGCGAAAACCGATATATTAAAATAAGGAATGCATTCTGATTGCCTACCCCATAATGCCCCATAAGATAGGGACAAGCGTGGGAGGCCCTCGTGGAAAACAAATTGCCATTCCTTGGTGAGGTAACCCTTCGACCGCATCAAGGATCCAAGGAAGCCCCTAATTGAAGGTTTTTCTTGAAAAAGACTGCATATTCCATTCTTTACCTTTGGTCCTCCATTTACTAATTATTTGGAAATACTTTCTATTTGAGTATCAAATATAACAAATAAAAAAAAAACAACTATTATTAGTCTTGGTGCATATGATTGTCGTCAAATTGCGTGACCCTTGTAAGTCACTATGAAGTTAAAATTTGTATTATGACAAGAAAAGGTTATAAAAGTCCTTGACATATAACATATAATAATGTACGGCAAGATCAATATTAGGAATTTGTTTGATGGCGGATATAATTCGTGGAAGGTTTTAGTTCCAGGAAAGATATGCAAAATAAATTTAAGAATTATGAGAAAATAGCAATAAAAGATGCTGAGAAAGGTTTAGAAAATTAGAACGTACCACAAACTTTGAATATAGAATAGATGACCCGATTAAGGTCGTTGGAAAAAACAATCTTGGTGATCGGAAATGATGAACTTTTCCATAATTTCCAAAAGCGATGTTGAAATAAACAAAAGGAAGGTGAATCCGAATTTTGTTTTCAATTGGTTATTCTATAGGGTAAAAAAGAGGAAAGTATGAATGACCCAGAAAATCATTATACTACTTACATTGTGGCATATGGGAAACCCCAAAGATCAATAATTTTCCTGCGGTAGAATTAAAAAATTAGGAGAGGACACTAAAGTAATCACCATAAAAAGGTGAGTGGCAAGAAAAGAGAATGGAGTAAACCTGCCTGCTATTTGAAAAGAAGGGAATGCAGGAAGAGAACAAAGATAAATATAGTAAACTATACTTGGGAGTCACTGGGTAAACAACCCAGCAGAATGGAAACAAAACAGTAGGGGAGAGAATTACCAAAAATCTAGTTCTTAATGCTGGTCAGCCTGTTTTATCGACCTTAGTTTCGGCACGTACTTTATGATGAGATGTAAAAATGAACATTTTATGGCATGCTATTTCAAAAACCGAATCAGGCTCTAGATATTTTTCGACCATTTAAGTGCTGCAATAAAAGTGCATTGAGAATATACGCATCCGACATAATTTTATTATTGTTATATTACATATGGCAGCAATGTGTTATTGTGTTATTTGATTTGTACTCATTGTTAGCCTACACGTGACAAGAATATGAGATATGAACATTCGTACAGAACGATTCTGTTTTGGGATGATAATCATGACCGATATAATTTTTGAGGCATAACCATAACCGATACAGTTTTCAAGCTTTATCACCTAGCAAAGTGGGACCCTAGGGTTCTCGATATAGCAATTGATTTTTAGTTTATGCCAAATATTATCGATTTATACTGGCATTCATATGGAAATTAATGTTGCACCTAGTTATTGATTGCTTGTTCGTTGTGAGTGCATATCTTTCTTAATTTGCATTATTCTTAGCTCGATCCGATAGAAGTGGTATTAGTCACTTGCTGAGCCATATTGCTTGCCCCTTTTTAACTTCTCTAGATTGTGAGGCTGAGGATTCATGAACGTTGCAGTGCAAATGAGAGTATATTGGAATTATTTGAGAAGATGATTTTTGTAGTAATTTTGAAATGATATTAGAAACTTGTCAATAGTTTTTGTTCGAGGATTTTGTCTTTATAATTATCGGTTCATGACACTTTGGAACATAGTGTGAGTATTCTCCAAGAAGAGTTATATTTAATAATAATTTCATATGTGCTAGGTGTGAATTTACAGAGTACACCATCCTTTACTTTGTGAGGGACAGCAGTGTCATTCCCTTGTATCCTAATATAGATTGAGGCGTGACAGTTGTGGCATAACAAAAGTTATTATGGTATCCCACTTGAGCAAAGAAGCACGAGCCACTTGGAGGTCGATTATAAAGACACTAAAAATGATACCACTTAACATTCTCCATATCATTATTTACACAATATATTTGGCATATCTCAATTTACAATGTAGGAGGTTGATAAGTATGAGGTGATAACCCTCATCACATTGTTTCGCCCCCCATCTCTACTATTGAAAGTAAAAAAGAGCTAGAGAGATATATTAATGGCCGAGTTGAGTGCTCATAATATTTATGTGATTTGAAAATAGTTATATTATTTGTTCAATCATTTTATAAGTAATATAAATAATTATTTTTTTAAATTACTATTTTTTACAAATCGGAATCCATCATTGGAAAA
This sequence comes from Eucalyptus grandis, assembly GCF_016545825.1. Lineage (NCBI taxonomy): Eukaryota > Viridiplantae > Streptophyta > Magnoliopsida > Myrtales > Myrtaceae > Eucalyptus > Eucalyptus grandis. The sequence continues at coordinate 1,423,350 of NC_052612.1, forward strand.
AGCTAAAAGCATCACTTAAATGACACGTGGTGAAATTGGAGAGAGTTGACGGGAACTCCCCACCCTACACGGTCAACAAATTTGAAGGCCGCGGCCTCACCGACCAAACCCAACCCTTGCCTTGTCAACTGGAAGGGAGGGTGACTTTAGAAGCACTACCAATGGCCGTGACTAAGGCTAGCGTGATTGGCTGATTGCCAAGTTTGCTCATGGCAGCGGCGTCATTAAATCACAGTGACTATGAGCAGCAAGTGATGACATTGTTTGAATCCGACAGTAGCTCAATTTGTTCTTTTGCTCTCTTTTTCATCTTCTCCTCGCTGCAAATAAGGGTTTGGTTATGGTGCCTAGGGCAAAATGTCAAAAGCCATCCGTTCATTTTCATCATAATACAACAAAGCATCTTGAATTACAACATCTCAATATTAATTACACGAAATAACTATATTTATAATCACATTTGACACATTTATTAACGTGTTATGCAACACGATGCTAAACATGAATTTTCACACATTCAATTACCCTTCTCACCTAATTTGAACTTTGATTTAGTGAGAAGGGCATTTCATCTTTGATACGATTACTAGTTATGCAAATTTGACACGTCACACATTTATCAACAATGTTATGCAGCATGATGACACACGATTTAAATATAAAATTTCACAAACATAGTTACACTTATTGATCAATATGATCTTCAATTAGCACGAAAGGGTATATTTATGTCTAATGTATGGATTAATGTTCATGAGTATCAATCCAATTCTAATTCTACTCCGGGTGTGTTAAAAACACCGTGGGGAAAGCTTTTATGGAAAATGTAAAGAATTTTGGGTGAGAGCGTTGTTCCTGCAAATAGCGTTTGATCAAGTGTAATTTAAAAAAATTACTTTGACTTCAATACCATTTGAAAAACACTATACTTTGTGAAGGAACTTTGCTAATTTTTTTTCTATTCTCAAACATTTTTTGGCGAAACTTAGCCACTGGTGAGCCAAATCAGCCAGCAGTCAAATGTAGCCGCCACCGATGCAAGAGTGGCTTGTTGGCAACCAAATCTAGCCTTGTCGGTGGTCCATTGGTGGCCTAAATGGGGCGATGTGGATTGGGGTGTAGACATTTTCGAAATTATAAACGATTAGAGAAGTTAAAGTTGGAAAAGATATATATATATATATATATATATATATATATATATATATATATATATATATATATATCGGTAATACTCTAAACTCAAAGCACTTGTAGGATTTTGGATATGCAACAAAATTCCCCAAAGAAATTTGTCAACGGTACTTGCATTTATCTCAGGTCATTTCTTAAAGCCCAATGGGCTTTGAGAAGGTGGTTTCCCAGGCCCACCCTTCGCCGTCAAACGACACGTGGCGAAATTGGAGGGAGAGTTGACGGGGACTCCCCCGCCCAACCCGGTCAACAAATTTGAAGGCCGCGGCCTCGCCGACCAAGTCCAACCCACCCACCTCCCGTTCCCTTTCCACGCTTGACTAAGGCGTTGCTGCTCCGCAAATGCCCTCTCCCTCTTCCCTTATTTACCCGAATGCCACCCCGGTCGTCGCCGTAATTTCGGCGACTCCACGAGGCCGTCGAGTCCAAATGGGGGAGAATTTGGGAATCGTCATCATGGTAGTGTAGCGCAGGTGCAGGTACGGAAGCGAAGGAAGCCAAGCTTCTCTGTAACTCTCTCTCTCTCTCTCTCTCTCTCTCTCTCTCTGTGTCTAGCGCGTTTTCGCGTCCTCGCCTCTTTGGGCGATCGCCTCCTTTTGACTTCGTCGCGATGGAGAAGAAGGACGATCCGACATTTTCCGGGAAACTGCTCGATTCTCGTGCTCTTCTGACTCGCGACGCGTGAGGGAATTTTTGCTCGGATTCTGTCGCAGACGGTCCCGGCATTCGTGATTGCGGTGGTTGGGTAGGTGGTTCGCCGATTCCCCTGCGCCCGTCGATCCCCGAACTGGGTCGGAATTCCCTCTTGATCGACTGCAATTCGGGCGTCTTTTGATTGCGCTGCTGCTTCCGATTGCTTAACTTCATGCCTTTTTTGAAATTTTCCCTTATTTTATTTACTTGTGGAAAGGAAAATGGTGAAAAATTACAATAATGACAAAAAAAAATCCTAGAGAAAGAAAAAGTGTGTGAAACAAAGAGAGAGAGAGAGGGTTGTCCAAGCATGGCGAGGGCCAGCAATCCTCACCAACTAAGGTGAACCGACAATGTTGTCACCAATTGAGTTGAACCTTTTTTTTTTTTTTTTTTTGGCTAAAGAAAGAAGGGCAAATACCACAAAAAGTCTCACATTAGGTCAATTGTGACGTAAATACTCCGAATTTTTTTTTTTTGGTAAAAACCAAATTTTTTTCATACTTCACAAGGTTCTAAACTTATTCATTATAACACAATAACTCCCAATTTTTTTTTGTCAAGAAAAAGAAACTTGAACCTATATTATTTATTTCAGTCTTATCCAAGGTATATTTATCACGTTAGTATAAGCTTGGAATTTGATATGTTATAAAAAAATTTTAGGTATTTATGTCACAATTGGCAAATTTAAGATTTTTTTTTTATGATTTTAACCTAAAAAGAATTGGACCCGATTAACTATGGTCTTCGGAATAGTTTGAAATTTTGGGAACGTGGAAGTTCATTTGCTGCTTCTTTGTTCCTTGTACCCACAGGCAATACCCACAGGCAATGGAAGACTTATAGAATTAGAGTTAATTTTGAGGTCAAGGATGGAAGATCAGAGAATGAAGATCAGGATTTAAGGTGATTTGAAAATTAGGTCAAGAGAATATTTGCATCTCATGTAGATTGGGAGGGACTTGAAGATCTTCATGGCCATTTTTGTTGGAGTTCTTACTTGATTTATGCAGCTCGCATTTTTTGAAGATCTACGCGCAAAGTCACTTTGGGCGAGGGTTGTTGAGGGGTCCATGCAAGCTGGTGTCATCGCCGTCGATAGCCATACCGTTGCCTATACTCTTTTTTCTCTATCTATATATGTGTAAACGCACAGGCATTTTAATGTTCAATGATAGAGGTATGCTATCTGAACAATGGATATCCATCCATGAGCAGCTATTATTGTCAATGTTTTAAATTTGACTATATGAGTCACAATCAATTGAATGGCTAAAGGGGCTCACAATCCCCACTCTTGCCGATTCGGTGAAAGTTCAATTTTACCACTTCGTCTTACCTTGGTTGTTGCGACCCATTTATCCATTTAATTTGACCATATGAGTCTCAATCAATTGATTGGCTAAAGGAGGTTCACAAGCCAATTCGTCTTGCTGATTCGGCAAGACGAATCGGCAAAATTGAACTTTCGCGGAATCGGCAGGAGAGCCATTCGATTGAAGTCCGCCCTATAAATGCCAGTGAGTCGCGACGCTCCGCTTGTCAATATTGTCTGTCCTTTTTGGTCTACCCACGAAAGGAAAGACTAGAGAAAGACGCAGATTTAAGGAGGCTTTGTGTAAACGAGGATGCGCGCTCGTGTTGCTCCTACCCTCGTCTGCCCTCATCGACGTCCCAGCTCCAGCCCGTGAGCGACGACGACGGCACTGCCCCCCACTCCCAACGCCTGCTCCTCACCGCCGCCGCCTTCTTTCTTCGGACGAGCTGCTTTGCTATCCAAGCCGCGACGACCACCTCCAACAGCACTGCCCTCTCCTCCCACCGAACCCATCCGTCGTCATTCCTCTCGACAAAAAAAAAAAAAAAAAAAATGCTCCCTCAAATTTGGGATTCTGAAGCTGAGAGCCTCTTCTGTGCTGCATTTCTTTTCTAGGCCTTGATTTCTTTTGTTCTCTTTTTTTCGCTTCGCCCAGCCCAGCGGGAGGCCGTCGTGTCCATCGCCGAACCTAACGAGCTGCCGCTCCTTCCCACACCTCCAACTACCGGAGACGACGCGGTTGCTCTCTGTCCCAAGCCGCTGCTGTTGCATCATGATATCGAGCCTGTTTTCGTTCGGTCGGCGTCCCTCGTGGCTTCGTCTTGCATCGCTACCCCCGGCCGAAAGTCACTACCGAGACGAGATGAGAAGAGCCATGTCACAAACCGCCGCGTGCATCTCTCCGAACCACCACCGTGGCCATCCTTTGACAGGAAGGACCGTACCGGTCATCCGTCTAGCCGATTCCGATGAAGTCCATCCTGTGAATTTAGGTAAAATCTCGTTCGAATTTGTTTGTGTTTTCGCATGTGATTTTGCACTCTGAGCAGAAATCCCCTTCGCTAAATCAATTTGCACACGCCTTCAGCTGCTGGATGATCTTTTTTCTTCTTCTTTTTCGTGTCTGTGTACGGACCGCTTACCATTAACATACAATATATTCCCGTGGATCTCCGTCTTCATTGGAATATCGGTCATCTATGTGTGCTATGCCGTGGAAGCATTCCAAAAACCTCTGCTCACTTCCTAGCCAGGCCTCGCCACACCAAGTTACCAACCCTTTTTTCTCTTATGGGGGGAGAGAGAGAGGTCTGGAAGTCCCAGATATGGCACACTCAAAGGCCAGAGCATCAGAAATTCAGTACGATGTGTTTTTGAGTTTTAGTGGGGCCGATACTCGTTTTGACTTCACAGGCTTCCTCAATAGAGCCTTGAATAATGCCGGAATCCGCGTATTCATGGACAAAGATGCAATCAAGGTGGGTGATAAGATTGGTGAGACAATTTTACAAGCTATTGACAACTCCCAAATCTACATACCCATCATCTCTCAAACTTATCTTGATCGCAAATGGTGTCTCGTTGAGCTTGAACGCATGATGAACAATGTATCTCAGTCAAAAGGTAGAAGAAAGATTTTCCCCATCTTTTATGAAGTGAAACTTGGGGATGTTAAACATTGACTCCACGCCTGAAGAATCTTTCCTCCGAAGTAGAACACTCGAGGCATTCAAAGAGGCTCTTGGAAAGGTTGGTAAAATCAAGGGATGGAAGGTCAAGAAGCGACAAAGGTAAAACTACCTTTAAGATGCCTGTCTAATTCTTTTTTCTTTTTCTTCTTTGTTTTTTGTTGTTTTAGGCGATAAAACATTGCCCTATCAAATCATTTATTTTCTCCTTTTTTTAAATGCAAAATTTTGAAAACTACCTCCAACTGCAAGTGCTGCTCCTATTGAACTTTACATCATCTACTTGAGACATCTTTCCTAATATTTCAGTCAGCGGGGAATTTGTCATGGGTTTTGGGGTTTTTCAATTTGTCATCACCAAATTGCAATGTTCAATGGATGACCTTGAATTTGTCTACATTTTCTCAGTTCCCAATTCTCCCTATTACGAGTGCTGAAAATCTTTTCCAGGCTTAGCTATAGATGCCGAAATTGATTGGGCATTATGTGGTAGTCACTTGGTAATTTTAGCGGTCGTGTAAACCACCACCTATAGAAAAACACATTCGATGAACTGAATTATACTAAATTAGCCTATACTTGTTATTCAGTGTATTTAGATATCCTTTGTAACCACGTGTGATGCATGGGTATGAATTAAATCTAATGAACTAATGAAAGTGCTTTTGTGTATGGTAGCCAAGTAGAAATTGTTGATTCGGTCGTTCAAAAGGTTTTGGAGGAGTTGGGTAGAAAAGATGAGTTACTAGCGCATGACAAAATTTTTGGAACAGAAATTGATTTTTGGTCGAGAAATTGATTTCTCAATTTCTATTTCAGAAATTGATTTCTCAATTTCTATTTCAGAAATTGAGAAGTTAAAAGTTTTAATTTCTGATTTCTTTTTCAAATCTATTTCTGGAATAAAAATCTATTCCAGAAATAGAAAAATCAAATTGCGTTACCAAACGGATTTCTGTTCCAAGGGAACAAAGAAATAGAGAAGTATACATTTTATCATGCGCGCCCTAAGTATCGATTGAGCTTGATGACTTGACACAATCACTTAAAAGACTCTTTGAATCGCGCGGAGAGGGTATGATATCTTCTTCTTCGTCAATATACAATAGACATGCATGATGCTATAATTTGGTAAAACAAATTGCAAGAAGTTAAATACTATTTTGAATTTTATGCGGACAAAATTAGAATTTTTAATCAATTAGTGTTCCTTCAACGTGTTCTTTTTAATTTGAAATGTTGTTTCCAATATATTAAATAAGCACACAAATGTAAGTATCATGAATTGTAAGTTTGAAATTTATTTCTTGCTGTATAATTCATTGTTGGACATTATATTGAGAAAGTATTGGGTGGTCTGGGAGCGCCATATCAACGTGGTCCTCGACCACTCACATGGCGCCATGTGGACAAGTGGCCCCCTTGTTGTTTTCTGCATTTTTTCTCTCTTTCTCCTCTCCGTAGCTTCTTCCTATCCTTTCCTAGCCTACGCACGTCGATTCTCCCCCTAGCCTGCACATTCTCGCAATGCATTTATTACGGCATCAAAGAAAGAAAGAGAAGTAGACGGTTTTCGTTCCTCTCCAGCAGCTGCAAACCCCATTTCTCTCTGTACTCGTTACTGCTTCGCCGTACGTCAAGCGGCCATAACCCCTGCCGTCGCCGACAAACCACACTACGGCCGCCCCTGCACTGGCGCTCACTCGCTTCTCTCTTCTCTCTTCTCTCTTCGTGCTCGTTGCTATTCCGACGTTCGTTCTGGCATTCGTGAAGTGGCCGTTTCCCTACCTAAGCCGACGAAGGAGGTGCCCTGCTCCGATGCTTACTCTCGAAGTCTCTTCTCTCACTGCGCTCGTTGCTGCTCTAGCGTTCGTGGAGCGGCCATTCCCCCACTGTTGTCGACGAAGCATGCGCCCCTGCTTCCGCGCTCACTTGCTTTCCGCGCTCGTTGCTGCTCCGTCATTTGTCGAGCAGCTGTTCCCCCGCCGTCGCCAACAAAGCACATTAAGGTCGTAATAATTGTGCTTCGTCGACCGACTGGAGGAGGAGGGAGGGCCGTTTCTTCTTGAGGCGAAGGGAGGAGAGCAGAGATTAGGCCGTGGTGGGGTGGGAGCGGAGCTAGAGGCACATGTCCTACCACTGCATGCTGCGAAGTCGGTCAGCGATTGGGCTCGGTGACTACGCATTGCTCTCACGACTCAAGCCCCAAGGGGAGGTCGTCGACTGGTCGAACTCCGTCATTCAAGGTGCGTTTGGGGCTTTCTTTTCTTCCCTTGTCTTCATCGCTATGTTCAATAGGATGAAGGTTTTCCATGGGCACGGTTGGTGTTCTCTGGTGTTGGGCTCTTCTGTGAAGTTCTGCACTGTTCTTTTTCTGTTGTTACGGCTAGAATTTTAACGTCTGTTTAATTGCTGTTATTGATAGGATCTATTGCAACTTATGCAAAACTGTACCCGACGGTGAAGCCTTACGAATATGGGTTTCGGGTTTAGAGTTTTCTTGCTGACATATCCTCGTGTAATGGTGTCCGGATATAGGACAAGGGAATTTATACATACAGCTGTTGCCTGCTTCTTCCTCATTGCACTAGGTGCTGGTGTTGGCCTGGCAGTAAATGTTTGCATTTTTCCCATCTGGGCTGGCGAGGACTTGCATAAGCTAGTGGTTAAGAACTTCATGGGGGTTGCAACATCTTTGGAAGGTTCACCCTTGGTTTATAATTTTGTTTTCTAAAGATTTCTAAAAATTCTCTGATTAGTTATTTTGTCTATTCTATTTTGCTGCAGACGCTGTCCACCTCGGATCATACGTCCGTGGTGTCCTTGAACCTGTTCGTGGCGCTCCACCTTGCTTGCATTGTGATCGGTCATCTCTTGGAAGAGAACCGGTGGATGAATGAGTCCATTACTACTCTGATGATCGTGAGTCCTCCGTCTCTTGCTCTGTTTCTTCCTGCAGAGTTGAGCTTGGATGTGGTACTAGTGGACTTGTTGTAGCCCAATTATATTCTTTGCCTGCGCAGATTTGAGTTTAGGGTCGTATCTTGAAAAATTGAGCTTCTGGCTTGCACCTTGCGTGTTGGCGTTACTTGTACATATGCAAACATTTCTTTTGGTCTTGTGCCAGAGGCTGATGGCTTTTGGTTTAATTCAAGTAGGTTGTTAGTAATTAGTTTCGAATTTTTTTGCAGGGATTATGTACCAGTATCGTTATTTTACTGACCACGGGAATGAAAAGCTCCCTTGGTTTATAATTTTGTTTTCTAAAGATTTCTAAAAATTCTCTGATTAGTTATTTTGTCTATTCTATTTTGCTGCAGACGCTGTCCACCTCGGATCATACGTCCGTGGTGTCCTTGAACCTGTTCGTGGCGCTCCACCTTGCTTGCATTGTGATCGGTCATCTCTTGGAAGAGAACCGGTGGATGAATGAGTCCATTACTACTCTGATGATCGTGAGTCCTCCGTCTCTTGCTCTGTTTCTTCCTGCAGAGTTGAGCTTGGATGTGGTACTAGTGGACTTGTTGTAGCCCAATTATATTCTTTGCCTGCGCAGATTTGAGTTTAGGGTCGTATCTTGAAAAATTGAGCTTCTGGCTTGCACCTTGCGTGTTGGCGTTACTTGTACATGTGCAAACATTTCTTTTGGTCTTGTGCCAGAGGCTGATGGCTTTTGGTTTAATTCAAGTAGGTTGTTAGTAATTAGTTTCGAATTTTTTTGCAGGGATTATGTACCAGTATCGTTATTTTACTGACCACGGGAATGAAAAGCTCCCTTGGTTTATAATTTTGTTTTCTAAAGATTTCTAAAAATTCTCTGATTAGTTATTTTGTCTATTCTATTTTGCTGCAGACGCTGTCCACCTCGGATCATACGTCCGTGGTGTCCTTGAACCTGTTCGTGGCGCTCCACCTTGCTTGCATTGTGATCGGTCATCTCTTGGAAGAGAACCGGTGGATGAATGAGTCCATTACTACTCTGATGATCGTGAGTCCTCCGCCTCTTGCTCTGTTTCTTCCTGCAGAGTTGAGCTTGGATGTGGTACTAGTGGACTTGTTGTAGCCCAATTATATTCTTTGCCTGCGCAGATTTGAGTTTAGGGTCGTATCTTGAAAAATTGAGCTTCTGGCTTGCACCTTGCGTGTTGGCGTTACTTGTACATGTGCAAACATTTCTTTTGGTCTTGTGCCAGAGGCTGATGGCTTTTGGTTTAATTCAAGTAGGTTGTTAGTAATTAGTTTCGAATTTTTTTGCAGGGATTATGTACCAGTATCGTTATTTTACTGACCACGGGAATGAAAAGCTCCCTTGGTTTATAATTTTGTTTTCTAAAGATTTCTAAAAATTCTCTGATTAGTTATTTTGTCTATTCTATTTTGCTGCAGACGGTGTCCACCTCGGATCATACGTCCGTGGTGTCCTTGAACCTGTTCGTGGCGCTCCTCCTTGCTTGCATTGTGATCGGTCATCTCTTGGAAGAGAACCGGTGGATGAATGAGTCCATTACTACTCTGATGATCGTGAGTCCTCCGTCTCTTGCTCAGTTTCTTCCTGCAGAGTTGAGCTTGGATGTGGTACTAGTGGACTTGTTGTAGCCCAATTATATTCTTTGCCTGCGCAGATTTGAGTTTAGGGTCGTATCTTGAAAAATTGAGCTTCTGGCTTGCACCTTGCGTGTTGGCGTTACTTGTACATGTGCAAACATTTCTTTTGGTCTTGTGCCAGAGGCTGAAGGCTTTTGGTTTAATTCAAGTAGGTTGTTAGTAATTAGTTTCGAATTTTTTTGCAGGGATTATGTACCGGTATCGTTATTTTACTGACCACGGGAATGAAAAGCTCCCATCTCTTAGTGTTTAGTGAAGAACTCTTCTTCATATATCTTCTGCCACCTATCATATTCAATGCGGGGTAAGTTAATTTCCAATTGGAGTGGTGAAGAACTTTTCTCAGATCATCTTACACAGTAGCATTTAGGCGTCATTCTTTTTACGTGGTAACTTTTAGGCATCATTTGTTGCTACATGTTTGTTTTTTCGAATTTGTCTTCAGATACAAGTAACTCCACTGACTGAGATTGGGTTGGATTTTTCCATAATTGTAAAGAGTTCCTCGAACTGTAAACAGGCTTCGAAAGAATTCTGACATGGGCTTTATAAACTGTGAGGGATAGACTATATAGATGGACAGAACACGATCATCGAAGGTTTGAATAATTTGATAGTCAGCAAAATGTCCATGTATATTAATCTGTTATACTTTACAAAATATAGAGTTGACTGACAAGTTGTATAATTTAATTTACTGTCTCATCTTTGAACTTTACAGGAAGGTTGCCTATATCTTCTAGGGTTGAAAGTGTTTTGACATTTTCTATGGGATTTATCTCCTTTCTATTTTCTAATCTCTGTTGAGTGAATAAATAATTTCTTAATAGGCTTCTGATATGGAGTTTTAATAAGTTATTTATTGGTGCTAATCATCCTTTTCAGGTTTCAGGTGAAAAGAAGCAATTCTTTAGAAACTTTATGACCATCATGCTATTTGGCGCTATCGGTACCTTAGTTTGGTGCACTAGTATTTCACTAGGTAAGTCAAAGGATTTTACTTCCATTTTTTGGCTCGCCATGTCAAAGGATGATTGTGTATATTGCTTCTTATATTCTTCAATGCCTTGAAGATCTATTCCACTGATCTTTTTTCCTCAAAAGAAAATCCAAGCAGCATTTTGAACTGTTTCCAGGGTTCAATTCCGTGTTTAGGTCTTTGAATTACCGGTGATCAGTCGATGTTAGGTCTTTTTGGTTCTAATTTTCTGTGCCGTAATTTGCAATTCCTGATGTATGAATGATATTGATATGGAATGCTACGGATTCAACAAAATGGCATAAACCGTTAGTCGATTGAGCACCATTGTTGATTAACATGCTATGAGAAAAAAAGTGGTGCTCATATTCAACTATGCTGAACAGAGGCCCTGAAGTTTTTATGCAACCAGTTGACTAACTTTTAAAAGATATTTTCGAGAGGCTGTATGTAATTTAGTTTTTCTCTTATTAATATATAAGCATTCATGAATATAAGAACTTGCTAAAGGATTGAGAATTTTTATCAGAGGTGTCGGACTATTGTCATGCGCTGATGTATCGTTGTTATGAAGCAGATTAAGACAAGTAGACATGTGAGATCGATGCCTAGGCTTAGATAGTTCAATAGATTCGTTATTACAATTGTTAAGATATTGGAGTAGATGTTACCGACTTCTATGTCCGTCAAAAGCTGGGTGACTTTGCATTGCCTTGATTGTCTGCATGTCTATCTTCCATTTGCAGGCTCCAGCTGAGCGAAGAGAGGTCTTTCGCAATGAGTTGCAGCGGGTGGGTACTCGAGAGAAAGTCAGGTACTCGAGAGAGGTCTTTGAGACTGGACTGTTGAGGAAGCCTTTCGACATCAAAGTGGACTGCTGGTGTCTGATGGCGGTTTATCTGAGTTAACGAAGCCAGGGTACTTGAGAGAAAGTTAGTCATGACTGGATCGGAGAAACGATCCCTGCTGGACCTAAATTTAATATGAAAATGCAAGAAACGATAAATGAATCAGGAGCTTATCACAATGGCCTATGACCATCAAGATGTTGAAATATACTAAATTTTCTTATGTATTCTATTTTTGCCGCTGTATTGCTTCCAGAATTGGCCGAGCAATAGTGTAGTTCTTATTTCCTTGTATTCGGGTGTACTGCTTCCCACAGAATATCTAACTCGTTTCACATCCGTGCAGGATACATCATAATAAAACATTTGAGTCGCGGATAGGCTTATTGGAACTAAAGCAGAATACAGAAAAAACATAAGGTAGGCAATTTTCCTGTAAAAGGAGTATTACTGACAGGTCGAAAGGCGGCCTTGTCAGGGGATCTAAACAAGCAGGCGATAGGTTGGCACTGCTAACAAGTGATTAGCTCTTGGAACTGATAAGTCGAACCTTTCGCTCATGTTGATATTGCTCGGCACCATGCCCTCGAGTAGTTCTCACTTGAAGCAATGCATTAATTGAGCCAGAACAAGCTTCACTTGTTTCAAGCCTAACTGAATTCTGGGGCACCCTTTACGTCCTGAACCGAAAGGAAGCAGCTTGAAATGTGCCTTTTCACATCTATTCCATTGTTGGTGAATCTCTTGGGTACAAAGTCTTCGGCATTTTCTGATCACACACTAAAAGATAGGTGCAAAAGCAATAATCGTGTTGCTTGAAGCATGTGCAATTACCCACCAAAACCACATGTTTTCATCAAATTAGGATTTTTAACACATTATCTTATATACTTAATGAATTGCTCAACATAAAAACATATGCCTTCTTCATTATCATTCCACTATCAAGTTTCCCAAACATGGAAGATAAAAGAATTCTAACAAGCATAAAAAGCAATGACCATGATGCTATCTTTTGCCTCCTGACAAATTTTTGTGTGATCATGCATTATCTCCACCTTCAAAATCATTCAATTCATTCATCTTAGGAAGTTGAAAAGAATTAGATGACTCATGTACAAAGGAATAAATATAATTTGAGAAAAATGCACAATTTTCTAAACAATGGACATGCATAAATATTATCTCAAAAATGCAAGTCAACAAAAGTGAGACGACTAGTACCTGACTCAAAATATTTCCATGGGATCTATTATGATACCCCAACATCAATTGATAAGAAAGCATTATCAATAAGCATTAAAATAGTTCACTAAAGATGAAACAATACTGCAATATTAAATGATTTTCATAATAGGTACCTGACTAGTGAATGGGGAATATCCATTCATAATCTTTGGCGGCATGATTTATGATTGTTGCATCTATATAAAAAAATGACCTCATTAATAAAATGTAATAAAATGCTTTCACGGGACATTAAATTTCAACCAAAAATGAAATTAGTAACCCAAACTACTATATACCTGATTAGTGAACGGAAAAGGCTTCCAAATCATGGGTTACATGTGCAAGATGAGCAGTTTCAAGTTGCAAGCAAAGAACAAAAGGTTTTTAATATGTGCTTTTACAAGGAAAATAAAATTTCTTTCATTTTTTGAGAAAGCAAATATCTTTCACATAGTATAAGTTTAGAATTACCTCTAATTCAGCCATCGAATAACCTTATATTGCGAATTTACGAGCGCAAAGGCTTTACTTGATCAAAAGGGATCTAAGGGGTGTTTGGTTGGGCATTCCCAAGGGGCTTGGGGGAAATTTTGGGTGTTTGGCAAGGGCTTTTGAATGCCCATTTGCGAAATGTGGGCATTTTAAATGCCGAAAGCCGAATGCCGAGGGAGACCAGCTTTGAGCATTGGGCATTCCGGAGATGCGATTTTACTGTTCACCGCGTCACTGTTCATCGTCTCCTTCGCCGTTCGCCTTCTTCTTCGCCGTTTGTCTTCTTCTTTGCCAAAGGCGGCGCTGAGCCGTGATCTGGCCGCCGAGAAGCCTCGCCTAAGGTCGCACAACCTCAGGCGAGGTGGCCTGAGGTCGGGCGACCTCAGGCGGCGTCGCTTAGTCGGCGAGCCAGGCGACCAGGTGAGGCCAGATCTGGCTGCCGGACGACCAAATCTGGCCTCCGCGACCTCCGGCGGCCAGATCTGGCCGTCCGGCAGTGGCCGGCCGCCGGAATTTGATTTCAGACTTAAAAAAAAATAAAAAATAACAAAAGCTAATTAAAAATGTAAATTTTTCCAAACGGTGTTTATGCTAAGTTGCATTTCAATGCTAAAATTTACCAAATGGTCTAACATTTCCGAAAGCCTCTTTCCTCAAAGATATTTGCATTCTCCCAGTGGCATTTCAAACCGAACCAAACGGGCCCCTAATGGGTAGAAGCAAAATAACACGAAATGAGTTCAATGACTATAGGCATAAAACATCAAAGCATGACATCACTTAACCATTAAAATAGAATTCATGGAAACATATATACAAAAATAGAATGGCTAATAGATTGCACTAAAGGAAAAGATAAATCTTTGTCACATTCACGATCATCTTAAGTCTTTGCATATGAGTTTCAGAAGCAAGTTTAGTGCTATCTTCAATCTGAATATGATGCATCAACTTCTATATCGGCACAACTCGTCACAAAATAATCTCAACTTCAAATCCGGGATCTTCCCGAAGTTGAACCAGAACAGATTGAAATTGGCTGGACCATCATTCCCATTCTCCCGTGGACGTCGGTTCTTCCGCCGTCGAGGCATTGCCGAACCGAAACAGAAGGAACGGACTGGGACCGGACTTCTTGATTTTTTGAGGATTATCTACATCGATTGGTGTGGCATATGAGCAAATGAAAGCAGCCCACGTGGAACACATGTTATCTGCTTACCCATTGTTGGACACCGGGCGTTTTTTGGGTGGGAAGACAGAAAAAGTAAGTCGATGAAAAGCCCGGCAAGCCACCATCAAAGCAATAGAAGGCGCCTATCCCCAATTGCCGTTCATGGGACCCGATTCAACTTTGGCAAAGCCGCCGCGACTCCAATCAGAAGCGTTAAGAACCTAAGATGTTTGATTCACTTTAATATTACCCAAAAAAGCTTTGCTAACCTAGAAGACTTCATTATAAAACCTAACTTGAATACGAGGAATTAAATAGTCAATCTTCACTAGATTAATTTTCCTGCGGTATCTGCGCGTAAACGGTCATTTCTTAATGAAAAAACTAAAATTATTATGACCTACAGCGATACAAGGCCTGAGATTTCTACTACCAAGGACCAAACCTACCAAACAATATCAAGTCAATCATTGGCTCAATTTTAAGAGGCTGCGGCAAATTTAGTTTGTGTTTAGGGAGGCCGTCATGTTAATTGACTTAGAAATCTCACGATGAAGAGGGATCAAACTACTATGAATAATACTAATTGTTGAAGGCCATCGCTGTGAAAGTCAGTAGCAGCTACTTTTTGAGCGTATTTTTCGGAGTATCTCTTTCAAAGTTCAACACCTACGGCAACACCAATTGTATCGGTACAAGCAATTAACTCCCTTGAGGTTAGGTAGTGAGTACGCAACTTTTCTGTTGAACCCCTACAAACAAATTTTGCATCGCGAAAGCCCTAAACGCATCTTGAACGACGAAGTTTAGCCAGTCAACGACCTCTCTCTGGGACTTGAGTCTTGAGAGCAACGTGTAATCACCGAGCCCAGTCATCGATCAGCTCCGCAACGTGCAGTGGTAGGATATGTGCCTCACGCTCTGCTCTCACAAAACCACAGCCAAATCTCTGTCCTTATTCCTCCGCCTTCAGAAGAAATGGCCCTTCCTCCTCCTCCGGTCGCTTGACAAACGCCAAAGTAGTGCGGAAAGAGAAGCAAGTGAGCACCGTAGTAGGGGCCCTTGCTTCACTAGCGACGGCAGGGGAACGGCCGCTTGACGAATTTCGAACGAATGCTGGAGCAGCAAGGAGCGCGCAAAGAGAAGCAAGCGAGCGCCGGAGTAAGGGTGGCCGTAATGTGGTTTGTTAACGTCGACAGGGGAACGGCCGCTTGACGAATGCCAGAACAAACGCAGGAGTAGCAATGAGAGAGAAGAGAGAAGCGAGTGGCACCAGAGCAGGGCCGCTCGTAATATAGGTTGTCAGCAACAGCAGGGAACGACCACTTGTCGCACGGCAGAGCAGCGACGAGCGTAAAGAGATTTTGGGATTCAAAATTTTGAAACCTCCGTTGGGTGAAAGAATTCGCAATTGCTGGAGAGTAACCATGCGGAGGCTTTGCTTCTCTTTCCTTCGTTTGAAGAGGAAAGAGAAAAGCCCCTATGCCAAGCATAATAAATGCATTGTAGATGAGAGAGAATGTGCAGGCTGTGCAGGCTAGGGGAGAATCGACGTGAGCAGGCTAGGAGAGGGTTAGAAGAAGCTACGGAGAGGAGAAAGAGAAAAAATGCAGAAGACAGCCCACTTTTCCACATGGCACCGTGTGAGTGGTTAGGAACCACGCTGACATGGCGTTCCCGAACCACCCAATATTTTCTCCATTATGCGATAATTGTTTTTTTAATATATATACTTCTTATGTCATGCTATTTAGCAATAATAGCCCTCTTGAACGTTCACATTGTTGCCTAATAGCCTGCAAATTTCGTAAGTGGTATAGCTTACCCCCTACCTTCACTAGCTTTTCAGTCTACTCCTAGCTTCTCCGTCATACTCTAGTTCCATTTTAGAAATTTTTCCCACCAAAAATGCGATTTATCTGCCCAATTGCCCTACAAATAGAGACTGACATTTTAAATATTCACATGGCTTAAGTTGACGGTTTTTCGGAGAGCGTATGAAATTTTACTTACCATACCACCTTGACTACAGTTTTTCGTTGTTAGATACAAAACAATCTTAGTAGCGACACTTGTCTAGATGTGGATAAAGCCTTATATGAAGCACGTAGATGTGGTGGTTTATGTGTGCGAATAGGAATTAGTCAAGCTAAATGTTATCACTATACTATTTAAAAGAGGAATTTTTCTTTTTTCTAAACTCTATTGACCCTGTTTCTCGAGTATTTGCAGCAATATAAAGAAAATGTTTCACAAGCGGCCTATTCTATACTTGATTAGATGATTAGAAGATTAGCATTATTTTAATTTTGTAGTGCTTAAAACTAATGTGGAATTTTAACGTGGTCAAGTGCAGCAGGATATTGGAGGGAGAGAGAGGAGTGAAAGCGAGAGGGAGGATTCGAAGCGGAAGAAGTATGGAGTTGATACGCGTGAAGAGAAAGACGAAGTACGTGAAGCGAGGGGACGAGGGGAGGGGAGGTCTGGAAATACGAGAAGTGCGTGCAGGAGGATTGGAGTAGAGAAACGAGCGTAGGCAAAGAAAGGGAGGAGGTTCGGAAATACAAGAAGGGCATGCTGGAGGAGCGGAGGAGGAGGAGGAGGAGGACAGGGAGGAATCTAGGCAAAGGACGGGAGGAGGAGTCGTGGTCCATGGAAGAGAGAGTAGGCAGAGAAAGGGAGGAGGACGGGAAGTCTGATAATCACTAGTGTCAAAAAGGCCCGCGCCGGCTCGGCCCGTTTCGACCCTAAAATTCCCTAAATTTTAGGGTCGGGCCAAACATTTTATCCTCCCCATCATTTTCATCATCTCCCATCGTCGAATCCCGTTTACGAAACCCGAGCCGCGATTGGCCCCCGCCACGACGATCGCCTCGAGCGGAAAGGTCGAAGCTTCGTCACCGGATCTCTGTTCCCCGTTTCTTGAGAATCGGCATGGCGACGCCGGATGTCGTGCGAGCCCCCGATGAGCTGCTCCCGCAATCTCCCATCGGCGACGCTCCTCGTGCGGTGAGGCCCCTCCGAGCTTTGCGTGGATCTTTCTCGTGTCGGATCCGTTCGAGATGTGGGAAGACTCGGCTCTTTAGAAAGACATTTTGCTGATGGTTTGTCTCTCTTTGTTCTGTTTGATATCCCCACCAGGCGAGAATCCCAAGTCTCGGGGCTGTCGATCGAGTGTTGACACCTAAATTTTGCCTAATCATTTAGTAATTAATTGCATAAAAATTTAGGGATTAATCTTTAACCCCTAAGAAAAAAATAGTAAAATTGCATTTCATGTAGTCGCATTTGCATCGATACTAAAAACGCGACAAGACGCAGCGGCTCGCAGTCGATTACATGCACGAAGGGAGGGTCTCTCTCCATTGGTCTGAACATGCGAAAGAGCTAAAGTCAAAAAAAGAGGAAGGAAGTTCTTGCACGTCCGTTGTCTCTCCCTCATTAATGCATGCGTATGCATGCACAAATTATGCGAACGAGAGGAATCCTCAGAGAAGCAAAATGAGCCCATGATATATTATATAATATGCTCTCTCTCAAGTGTGGGTTGTCAGGAGAAGCAACAAGAAGTTGAGAAAATATTGGGTGGTCCGGGACCACCACGTCAGCGTGGTCCCGGACCACTCACGCGGCGCCACGTGGAAGCTTGTCCCCCTTGCTGTCTTCTACATTTTTCTTTTATTTTTCTCTCGCTAGCCTTCACTAGCCTTGACGACGAGCTATGCTGGGCCCACCCGAAACCTTTCCCTCTCGGGAAATTTGAAAAATTCCGCGCTCTCTCTCTCTCCTCCCAAGAAAATAATAGCCGATCCTTCTCTCTTACAAACTCTCCCTCTCCATTTTTTCGTTCGACTCTTGCCCGGTTGCTCTGCCCTCTGCTTCTTCTCCGATCGGACGACGGAGCTACCGTCCGACGAATCACGCCACCGCCGCCGCTTCCGCATCCGCCTCGTCGGCCGCCGCCGCATCCGAGCTACGCTAAAATTTATGAAGTGAAATGACAAATATATATATATATATATATATATATATATATATATATATATATCTCCATGAAGTGTAGGTTACACTGAAAAAGTGAATGGTCTTTCCTCCCCTTCCCTTCAGGAGACAAACTGAAAATGGTCCGATTTAAGTCTAGCATTTGAATTTGAATGATTGGAAACACGCTAGGAAAGCCGAGCAAAGAGAAATCAATGTTTCCCTGTAACCAAGAGCAAGTTTACTCTTCACGTAATCTCTACCCCGAATACAAGTCTAAGTGACAACAAACCCTCTTAACTTCTGCGACTTTCAGTAAACTTGCCAAAGAGTTATCCACTTTGTTTATTTGAGAGTTAGCATAAGGCTTTACAGGGGCAAGATTGGTGCTACTCCACATTATCTGTGCAGACTTATTGCTACATGATCAAGTGACTTCCTGAAAATTTGCCTCAACCAAAGAGTAACATTACATGCCTATTTAGTAGACCCAGTGGAATATTCCATTCTGAAAACAATCAAAAAGTTCAGTCAAAATAGTCACAGGCACAAGGTGGATACGGTTTAGAATTTAATGCCTTTCATATACATTAGCAAGATGCCCACAAATATACAGATGTCAATACAACAAGGTATTGTTAATACCATATCACCCTTCCGCTGAAGCAACAGGATCAAATAAAGGTTTCAAGAAGTCAAAGCAAGCTGGAAAAAAAAAAAATGGAACTTTACCAATTTCACATGCCTTAATAAAGAGTCAAAAAGTTGATTTGATATCACTGGTGCTACCTCAGCAGGCCTACCTGGCCTCACAACTGGAGAGCATATAGGGGGGGCATATGAAACTCAACCGCTGAAAATAATACAAAGTCACGTGCCAGAGTTGAAGAAACATTAGAAAAAAGAAAAGTGATTGACTGGTCAATGGCTGCTTACCTATACTGCCTTCATCAGGCGAATCGACAGAAGGAGTCATGACTTCCATTTTTATAGCAGCCAACATTGTCTGTGGAAAATATGATTGCGCATGTTTTAATTAAATGTACTTGCAAAAGAGCAAACCCTATAAACTTCACAAGAATAACGATTAATGACCACCTTAAATGATTCAAACGCGTGCAAAAGTTAAACATCAAAACAAATAAAATGGAAGAGATAGAAACTATATGTTGGTTCAGCTACAAGTATATACATATGCAACTACTTTGAACATGCTGAAGTGCAGGAGTGCGTTGGCATATGCATCACATCTACACAAGAGACTGAAAAGGGGAAAAACTCACGGTGGAACCAATCTTTGCCAGTGCAGACCCATCAGAGGATGCAACAGCCCCTGCATTATCAATGCTAAGCAATGACAGGAGGAATACAACTTGCGTGGGCTTGATGAAGGAGGAAAAAACAAATCACCAGATAAACAAAAAGCTAAACGAACTGACTGAGGGACACAATAGTATCTCTGGCTTTTTCCAGGGTTTTAGCATCGGGCATATGGATTCAGAGACATGCCGCTCATAGTAGTGAACGGGGAAGAGGCGTCTGAAAGCATCGACCTCCATCTCCAACGACCAATCTCCGGCAGCATTCGGCGCCCCCCATTTCTATGGCTATCTACAGATAGTGATTTCCAGCAACGAGAACGGAGATTAAAACTGTGAATTAAAAAGAGCCCATTAAGGGTAATCCCACATATATTGCAAACTCTAAACAAAAATTTGAATTTTACTGATAAAAAAACTAAAATTTGTCCCGACCCACGAGCAAGGTGACAACGACCATCTGGTTTTCTTAAGAAACAACGGTTTTTTTTTTTTCCCTCTGGGCAGCAATTATTCAAGCACACTAGACATATACAGGTGAAAAGCTTCGACGAAGAACTCAGAAGATAATAATGCAATCTCTCAGCACTGCGTACGGTTCAAGAGCAATAAAAACAGGTGGAGATCGTGCACGAGTAAAAGAGTAAAGATGGAGTCTTTCAGAAGAAGCACCAATCTCCGAAGTAACCCGGCTGTTACCTGTAAGCTCGAAGCCCAGCTCCGATGCCTATAGCCACAGAGAAAGGGAGAGAGAGACGTTAGGTTAAGAGCAAGAGCGAGGTCGGCGCGAACAGGGTAAAGAGGCCTCCAGAACAAGAAGACGGCCAAATTCTCTTCTTCTTTTTTTTTTTTTCTTTTTTTTCAGAGTAGAAGCCGCAAACAATAGTAAGGCAAAATTTCACGTAAAAGCATGTAGTTGATTATTTTAAATAAGGGAAAAAGCCACGACCGATTAGGGATATATGTGAACGTATGGGCCTTATTTTTAAGAGAAGAAGGGAGCCCTTATTTGAACAAATGGGAGTATTTTCGACTTTTATTTGAAATTTTTCCCGATATGAACTTTTACAAAACATATTCATCAAATTGAAAAGAAAAATTCAACCATAAAAAAAGATAGTGCTTTCGTGTCATACACATGTGGACCAAAATGGTGGCGTGGCCGTATTTTTGTTGATTAATTTAATTACTGATGTGGAAAGGAAAGGGTGGAAAAATTTACAATAAGGAAAACTTCCAAGAAATTCATATTCTTCCCTAAAAATAGAAATTTTCAACTAAGGAAAACGATAATTTCAGTTCAAAGGTAGGGAGTGAGAGTAGGAAGCAAAAGCAGGAGCTTCCGTCTCCTCTTCCTTCTCTCTTGCCTCAAATCTCGTAACACAGATTCTCTGTCTCTTTCTCTCGCACCAGAGAAAGCAAGTATTACGGAGCGATCCTAGGTAGATTCTTCCCCCAAATTCGGTACGTCCCTTTCTCTCTCTCTCTCTCTCTACCTTCCCTCCCCTCTCTTCTCCATTTGAAATCTCTCGGATTCGCATGCCTTTCGCCCCCGATTCGGTTCTCATCCTCCCAACCCGTTCTTCGATATCTTCCCTTTCTTCCCCCAATCTTCCATTTCTCTTCCCCGATCGATCCGCATTGCATCCCGTCGTGTCGCGTCTGATCGTGCGTGTCTTCTTTCATGGAACGTGAACCCCGTCGCCGAAGTTAGGGCCCGTTTGGTTCAGCTTTCAAAAATGACTTTAGAAAATGTTAATACGTAAAGAGGTTTCCGAAATGCTATACCGTTTTTAATTTTTTTAGCCTGAAAATTAAACCCAATGTAGATTGGCCGGCGGTTGGACGGGACCGCCAGATCTGGCCGCGGGACCGCCAGATCTGGCCGCCGGACCGCCAGATCTGACCGTCTGAGGCCTGAGGTCGCGACCCAGGCCGATCTAAATCGGGATTCTTTTTTCGCCGGGAGGCCGTCGGGTCCATCGCCGATCCTAACGAGCTGCCGCTCCTTCCCACACCTCCAGCTACCGGAGACGACGAGCCTGCTCTCTGCTCCGAGCCGACGGTGCTTGCGATCCTTCCTCGTGACGACGAAACCACTCTCTGTTTTCGCAGGTTCGCTCGGGGTCCCTTACGGCTTCGTCTTGCATCGCCACCGGCAGCCCAAAGTCACTACCGAGACGAGACGAGCCGAGCCGTGTCACAAATCGTCGGCCGAATCACCGCCGCGTGCACCTTGCCGAACCGTCACCGCAGCCATGCTTTGCCAGTGAGCACCTTACCGGTCATCCGTCGAGGCGATTCCGATGAAGTCCAAATTTGGCACTTTTATCCTGTGAAGTTAGGTGAAATCTCGTCCGAATTTATTCGTATTTTTGCATGTGATTTTTCGCTCTGAGCAGAATTCCACTTCGATGATCTTTCTTCTTCTTCTTTTTTTCGTGTCTGTGTAACATACAGTATACCCCCTAGGATCTCGGTCTTCATTGGATTATCGGTCATCTGTGTGTGCTCTGCTGCGGAAGCATTCCGAAAACCTCACCACACCAAGTTACAACCTTTTTCTCTTTGAGAGAGACAGGGAGGTCTGGAAGTAATACACTTCCTAAATATGGCCAGAGCATCAGAAGGTGGGTACGATGTGTTTCCTGAGTTTCAGCGGAAATGATACTCGTCATGACTTCGTGCGCTTGCTCCGTGACGCCTTGGTAGGAGCCAAGCTCCGTGTATTCTTGGATGAATCTGAAATCAAGGTGGGTGATGAGATTGCTAAGAAAATCCTACAAGCTATCGATGATTCCAAAATCTACATACCCATCATCTCTGAAACTTATCCTGACAGCAAATGGTGTCTTATTGAGCTTGCACACATGATGAACGATGTGTCTCAGGCAGAGAGTAGTAAAAGGATTTTCCCCATCTTTTATAAACTGAAACCTGCAGAAGTTGAAGCTCGGACTCCACGCCCGCAGAATCCTTCCTCTGAAGTCGAACTTAGGGCGTTCAAAGAGGCTCTTGCAAAAGTTGGTGGAATCAAGGGATGGAAGGTCGAGGAGCTACATAGGTAAAACTACATTTAAGATGCCTGCCTAATCTTCTGCTGTTTGTTTTTGTTTTAGGGTTTAAAACATTGCCCTATCAAATCATTTCTTTTCTTCTTCTTTTTTAAATGGAAAATTTTGAAAACTACCTCCAACTACAAGTGCTGCTCCTATAGAACTTTACATCCTCTACTTGAGACATCTACCCTAAAATTTCAGTTGTTATAGGCATTGCTGGCGCTGGGGAATTTGTTGTGGGTTTTGGGGTTATATAATTTGTCATCACCAAATTGCAGTGTTCAATGGATGACCTTGAATTTGTCTACATTTTTTCCCTATTACGAGTGCTGAAAATCTTTTCCAGGCCTAGCTATAGATGCCGAAATTTGGCTTGGCCACCATGTGGTAGCCACTTGGTAATTTCAGCCTTCGTGTAGACCACCACCATATAGAAAACGCATCCGGTGAATTGAATTCTACTAAATTAGCCTATACTGATTATTCAGTGTATTCAGATATCGTTTGTAACCATGTGCCATTTGTGGGTATGAATTAAATCTAGTCAACTAATGAAAGTGCTTTTGTGGGCAGCAGCCCAAGAACTACTATCGAGTCGGTCGTCCAAAAGGTTTCGGACGAGCTGCACAAAAACGTGCATCACAGACTGGGTATCCGAATGAGCTTCATGACTTGACACCGTTGGTTGAAGGCCCTTTGAATCAGGCAATAGAGGTACAATTTCTCTTCTTTATCAATATACAATAGACGTGCATGAATGCATGGATTTGAAATTTGATTTGTTTAGATCTCGGCTTGATGCTATAATTTGGTAAAACTGGACAAATTACAAGAAGTTAAATGCTATTCTGAAATTTACGCGTAAGTAAATATATTTTCTGATCAATTAGTGTTCCTTCAACATGTTCTTTTTAATTGGAAATGTCGTTTTACCTATAGATTAAGTAAGTACACAAATGCAAGTCTCATAAACTGTAATTTTAAATTCATTTCTTGCTGTATAATTCATTGTTGGACACTATGTGATGTGATGATTTTTTTTTTTTTTAAATTACAGTTTATGTTCCTTCAAAGAAGATTTTTTTTTAATAGAAATAATTCTATCGACCCCAATTTTTGTGTAACTGTAGGAGTATAAACAATATGTTCCACAAGCGACCTAAAATCTGTTCTTGATTAGGTGATTAGTGAGAAAAGATTAGCGTTATCTTAATTGTTCAGTGCTTAAAACTTATGTGGAATTTCAACGTGGTCCAATTGCAGCGGCATGCTGGGAGAGGAGTCTAAGCAGAGGAAATATAGAAAGGAGTCCAAGCAGAACTAGTACACAGGGGAGAGGGAGTCTAAGCAGAGGAAATATAGAAAAGAGTCCAAGCGGAGCTAGTACGCAGGAAAAATGGAAGATAGAGGGGATATGCGGCATGAGCATGAACGGCAAGATGAGACTAGGGTTGAACGAAATCGATGGGAATCTAAGCATAGAAAAGGTGGAGGTCGTGAACATGGAGCACAATTGGGAGAGGGAGGAGAAGCTGAAGAGGGAGGAGCAGCAGCAGGAGGAGCAGGAGGAGCAGCAGCGGCAGGAGCAGCAGCAACAGCAGCAGGAGGAGCAGCAGCAGCTGGAGGAGTGGGAGGAGCAGGAGTAGTGCACTTAGCGGCAGGAGTAGCAGCGGGGAAGAGGAGGCGGGGGAAGCAGTGAGAGGAATTGTTCGAGATATGCGTTTGGGACATTCTTGGTGTGCCTCTCTTATGCATTGTGTTTTAACCGTTCGCTGCTTGAGAACAAGGAAACAAGTCAGTAAATAGAAGTAGATGGATCATGGACCCCGTCTACCTTTCCAGGATGGCAGAACAACAAATTTTTTTTTTCACTTTCAAATCTATGTTCCCTTTTGAATCCCTATTCTATAGTATGAGTACTCACGGATATAAGTTCTTGATTCGCCTCTCGATTATTTTTTTGGTGATACATTTTGGAAATGTGACTTGATTGCAGTGATTTTGACCCTTCGAAACGTGTAGGATCATGAAGAAATTTAATGGATTTCCAACGTCAACACAGAATAATCATTCTTATGAAGGCCGCTGATAGTTAGTATCGGATTCAGGAGTTTGACTTTCACAGCCATCATCTAGCCAGATATATCAGTTTCGTAATGAAGCTTGGGTCTGTCCCTAGATTGAAAATGAGAGCAGACTTTACGAATATTAGGAAGATAAAGGAGATACAGCTTCTCTCTGGCCATGCGAAGAGATTGATTCTCGCTCTATTTGTGCCGGGGGTCTTAATCTCATTAGAGAGACTCCACTGCAGATGGCAGCGACCACGGGACGCACGAAATTTCTCGACGGGATGCTTGATCAGAAGCCCGAGCTCGCTAAAGAGCAGTTAAATGGTGCTCACAAACTGTGACAAAACTGTTGAGCCGGATATGTGCTGCATTGGCGACCCGTACAGCAGAAGAAGCCTCTTCGCTTTGCGGCTGTGGAAGGGCCAGTCCGGCGTTTTGAGGAGCTGGTTCGAGAGAGGCCGAGGGCAGCACGTGATGGGGTTGTTTACGGGGATTTCATTGCATGAAGCATAATAACTTGAAAAGGGTTTGAAGCTTTTCATGCGGAATCCGGGAGATCACGACGCGAACAATTTCGGTCATAGCATATTGCACCGAACTTTTCTCAGCGAAAGGCACCAATCATACTTTTTTGGACGCTCTTTGCCCAAACCATAAAGAGGAACAGATAAAGGCAGCAGATTTTAGAGTTGTGGTTGGGATAAATTTGGCCAATCATTTGCCCATTTAAAAAATATCTTTTTGTTGCCTCTTTATACTTTTACAGGTCTAAATATTTGCAGAATTACCATGTCGTCCTGAGTATGACGTTAAAAAAACTTCATCTAGAGGGTACAATTGGATTCGAGACGAGGAAAAGGTGCCGCATCTGGACTCACGAGATGCGAGACATACGGACACCAATATAATAAAATAAGGAACATACTCTGATAGCCCTCATAACGCCCCATAAGATAGGGACAAGCGTTAGGAGGCCCTCGTGGAAAAAAAATTCCCCTTCCTTGGTGAGGTAACCTTTCAACCGCATCAAGGATCCGAGGGAGCCCCTAATTGAAGGTTTTTCTTGAAAAGGACTGCGTATTCCATTTTTTTACCTTTGGTCCCCATTTACTAATTATTTGGAAATACTATCTATTTGAGTATCATATGTAACAAGTTGGAAAGAATAAAAACAATTATTATTAGTCTTGGTGCGTATGATTGTTGTCAAATCGGGCAATCCTTGGAAGTCACTATGAAGTTAAAATTTGTATTAGGACAAGAAAGGGTAATAAAAGTCCTCGACAGATAACAAATAATAATGTACGGCATGACCAATATTAGGAATTTGTTTGATGGCATATTTAATTCGTGGATAGGTTCTAGTTCCAGGAAAGATATGCAAAATGAGTTTAAGAATTATGAGAAAATAGGGATAAAAGATGTTGAGAAAGGTTTAGAAAATTAGAACGTACCACAAACTTTGAAGGTAGGACGGATGACCCAATTAAAGTCGTTGGAAAAAGAATCTCGGTGATCGGAAATGATGAAACTTTTCCATAATTTCCAAAAGTGATGTCAAAATAAACGAAAGGAATGTGAATCCGATTTTTTCAATTAGTTTCTATATAGGGTAAAAGAGGAAAGCATGATTGATCCAAAAACCATTATACAACTGACATTGTGGCATATGGGAAACCCAAAGATCAATCATTTTCCTGCGGTAGAATTAAAAAAATTGGGAGAGGCTTAGGGCGCATTTAGCAACTTGTCAAATAGTAACTAATTCTATTCTTTTATTTTTGGAAGTAAATTTAGAACATAAATCCATTTGATAAATTTTTTATTCCAAGGAATAAATTTCTTTCCAGAATTAGATTTGGAAGATAATCAAAGAGTAAAAAAATTGCTTCTTTGCTCCCAGCAACAATTTCAAAATCAAGCCACTACAAAAAAATTTCTTTCTTTTTACTTCTTCTTTTCTTCTTGTTCTTCTTTCTTCTCTCTTCTTCTTCTTCTTCTTCTTCTTCTTCTTCTTCTTCGCCACCGCCGTCCACTCACCGGCGATCGGTTGGGTGAGGTTCGGCAAGCTCACCGGGAGGAGAGCCATGGCTTGGCTTGCCCAAGGCTTGACCTCGCCCATATTTGGTTGGGTGACGCCGACCTCGCGGTGACTCAGCGATGTCGAGCCTTGTTGACGGCCGGGCAAGCTCAACCTCACTAAACTGACGAGGCTCCTCGCCCAACCGTGGCACGGTCGACCCTCACCTAGTGTTGACACCTAAATTTTGCCTAATCATTTAGTAATTAATTGCATAAAAATTTAGGGATTAATCTTTAACCCCTAAGAAAAAAATAGTAAAATTGCATTTCATGTAATCGCATTTGCATCGGTACTAAAAACGCGACAAGACGCAGCGGCTCGCAGTCGATTACATGCACGAAGGGAGGGTCTCTCCACCGGTCTGAACATGCGAAAGAGCTAAAGTCAAAAAAAGAGGAAGGAAGTTCTTGCACGTCTGTCTCTCCTCATTAATGCATGCGCATGCACGCACAAATCGGCGGACGAGAGGAATCCTCGAGACAAGCAAAATGAGCCCATGATATATTATATAATATGCTCTCTCTCAAGTGTGGGTTGTCGGAGAAGCAACGAAGTTTGCTGAAGGAGGAAGCAAATAACGAGAAAGAAAAGTCAAAAGTTGCGGCAATCCTATAGAAGGGAGGGACAAGTAGCCGCACAAGAAGCCCCAAGCATGAAGAAGAAAGAAGAATCCGATGTCCATTTCCTTCCCCCTCATTAATGCATGCACATGCACGCATGGAATGGGGGACGTGAAAATTCTACAAACGCCTGCAAGAAGATTGGACTAACATTTTTATAATATTTTCCTTGCTAGAGAGAAGAAAGAAAGAGGTCCGAGAAGAAAGAAAGCAAAGTTCAACTTGGATTTTGGAAAAGTTGCGGCTGGATCTTTTCACACTAAAGACGGCTATCTTCAAGAGGTGGTGGAGCGCCTATAAATAAGACCACGGGAGGAGTGTGGTCGGGGAGGGAGGCCAGAGAACACAAAAAAATCCATGAAAAGGCCCGCAGAGAGACATACGACGAGTGAAAAAAAGAGATTAAGAGAGATAGAGTCTCGTTAAAAAGAAGGGGAGCAAAAAGGGGCGGGGGGGAAGAACGAAAAAAATTCCCTTGAGAAGATTGTGAGAGCTATTAAAAAAGAGAGCCCGTGTAGAGACACACGAGTTGAGAGAAAAGAGGGAAAAAAATTCATTCGAGAGGTCCGTGAGGGGAGCGAAAAGCTGAAAAAAATATTCATTGTGAAGCGGCTTCTCCTTCGGACAAGAAAAATATGAAGTCGGGGGGAGGAGATTAAAAAGGGAAAAAAGCAGAAAGAGAGACTGCAGAGAGTGAGACGTGAGAGAGAGACAAAAAGAAGTGACCGAACAGCAGAAAAAAGAGAGAAAAAGAGGAAAAGACCCCTACCGTTCATCTTCTTCGGGAGTTCCCGCCGCTGCTGGTCGCCCGCGCTACAGCCCGCCCACCCGCCGCTTTCCTCCTTCCGCGAGCCCGAGCCCACCGCCGCGCCTCGCCCTAGCGCCACCGTCCTCGTTGCTGCACCTCCGACCAACGCCAGCATCTCCTTCCAATGAGCCCCGAGCGTGCCACCATCACGGCTCGCCACCGCCGCTTCGCAAACAAGACCTCCACCCGAGCCGGCCGCCGCACCCCTGAAGTCCGCCGGCCGCCGCCGCAACCTGCCCCTCCGCCCGAGCGCCGACGAGCCGGCGCCGTGCCACCAGCCACCGTCGCGTCCCCTCGCCGTAGCCCGCACCGACCCGCGACCACCGACGCCGCTTCTGCTCCGCCCGCGGCCGCTGGTCGCCGTGCTCGCCCGCTCGCCACTCGCGACGCCCGCAACTCCATAGCCGCACCTCAGCCCGCTCGCCACCGTACCCCGCAGCTCGTCACGCCCGCAACCTCGCCCCGCACCTCGCGCCGCCGCCGTTGCCGTGCCAGCCTCCCGACCGCCCGGGACGCAAGCCCGACGCCCGCGTCCAAGTTCCGCCGTGACCCGGACCCGACGCCGCGTCATCGTTCTGCCGTCGCGCCATCAGCCCGTCGCCCTGCAGCTCGAAGCCACGAGCAACGCCGCAACCCCACCGCCTCGCCGACTTGCGGTCAGCTGGAGCCCCGCTCCACTTGTAGCGCCCGACGTCCCTCTCGCGCCGCCCGTGCCGCGCCGCTCGCCCGCCCAGCACCACCAGCCACGACGCCTTGCTCTCCCGAGCTCGCCGACTCGACGCCGGCTCGTCGCTCGCCGCTCCGCCAAGTCCGCCGCCTATCCCTCACGAGTTGCTGCGCCCGAGCTGCCCCCACAAAGCCCGTGACGAGCTTGACCAAGTTGCTGTTGCGTTGCAACCGCCACAGCCCGACCCCGACGCTAGCGAGTCACACGCCCTCCGCTTCCCGCACCAGCGGTGGTTGCCGCTTGCCGCTGCCGGGTCCGTGTTTGTTGCCACTGCGGAGCTCCGGTGACGCGAACCACCACCGGCAGAACCCACCACCACAGCCACCTTCCTTATCCGTGCCGAGCCTCCATCGTGGTCTACAAAGTATCGCTCGTTAAGGCAAATTTGGAAAAATTCAAATTAGGTAGGTTTATTATATTTTATTAGGTAGAATTATTTCATTATGTTATTTTTAATATTTTGTCCCTTTCTTTGAATTAGTTCTTGATGCATGTTTGAAAATCCCCGACGTACCACCCAATTCGCAACCGCACAATGATTTTTTTATTTCATCTATAAGGCTTTAGATGAAATAATTAATCACGCGGAATAAAATTGATATTTTAGTCTTTAAGGCTTAAGATCAATTTATTGATTTTATTAGCGAAACAACCATGGAGGATTTGGTATCTTTTAATTGTTTTGTTTATCTCAAAAATAAAAAATAAAATTGCATTTGCATTCCATGTAGGTTAGAATTAGGTTTATTTCATGTTTTATGGTTTGCATATTAAGAATAGGAATTTTATTTCGAATATAAAAAAAAAAAAAAAAAAATCAAATCGATCAATTTAGGTTGCTAGTTTTAACTTAGGTTTCATGTTTAATTGCTTGGCAATTTTTTTTTTTAAATTTCGAAATTAATACAAAAACATAAAAAAAAAATTAGAATTTTGGCACTCTTTGCATACCATTGCATTTTAGGGTAAAATTTCATAAGTTTAATTCTAGATAACAGTTTTTAAATTTAAGAAATATTTTAGATGAAATGCATTTTAGTTAGGAATTTCTAAATTAGGATAACATTCTAGCTTAAATTAGGATTTGGTTTAACCTCATTCCTAATACAAATTAGATGACATTTTAATTTAGATAGATAATTCTCACTTTTTTTCTAATTCTGAATTTCATGAAAAAAATTAAAAAAAAAAATGTCTTAGAATAAATTAGTTTTATTTTCTAGGATAGATTGCATGCTTATTAAGAAAACACAAAAACACCGCATTTGCATCATATAGTTTAGGCCATATTATCATGTCATATTATTTCATGATAAATTAGTAGTATGCATTGCATAAAGCATGATTTTCATTAAAAAAAAAAAGTGAAAACCAAAAAGAAGAAATTGCGTGTTAATTAGAAATCATATCTAGGATTATTGATGTGAATTCTGATTTAACCTTGCAGATGCTTTCGTTGTTATGAGGTAAATCCTGCAATTTATTCATCACTTTCTTGGGTGTTAAATTGGTGGTTTGCGCACCTGCATGATCACCTCACATGTTAGGGAAATAGATTTAAAATCAATTCAAGCTGTCTGCAAAACATTTTTTCGAAAATAAAAGAGAAAGGTACCGAAAGGGCATTAGAGAAATCTAGTGTAACCAAGTCCCCGAACTCACAATCTCTGGTTCGTAGGAGTGAAGTAATTCTCCCATTACTTTACTTGGGTTTCTAATCTTCCCACCAAAAATAGATTAGTGGCGACTCCTAATTGAAAATCATTTGCATGTTAAGAATTTGAACCTAAGTCGCGAATTGGTATGGGCTTGGGAGAGCCCGAGTTAAGTTTAGGCTTAACAATCCATTAGCCGAACCCTTAGGTGGTCCCACACGCTTCGGGGAGGTCGCGACAAGAAGAAGATTGAGTTCCCGGAGAGTTTGACCGGAACGGTTAGTGAGTACATTGAGTGATGAGTGGAGGCAGAATTCGAGCGTGAATGTGCAGTTTTTGGGTGTCTTCATTGTTTGTTTGTCGGTTGGGATCTGTTGTGTGTCGAGACTGGTTGGCAAGTTCACGTTCCCGTTCTTGATCAAGTCGTGTGCAGGGTGATATTCCTAGTATAAACACCTAGAGGGGGGGTGAATAGGCGCACAAACAATTTGTCGATATACGGAAGCAATTCTTAACAAATTGAAATACGATCAAGGTAGAAAGAGAGAAATTGGAACACGGGATTTATAGTGGTTCAGCTTTTCCAAGCCTACGTCCACTCTTCCGCACCGACAGCCCACCGGCTGGATTTCACTATGATCAAAAGAGTAGTTAGAGCACGCTTGCCTTGATTTCACAAAGTAGATGTACTACCACACCTCCTCAAGGTCTCTCACAAATATAGACTCTCTTTTGTATACAAGTATTCGCTCAAAGGATTTATCTAAACAAATAGGAGCTTGGACTTTGGAATTCTTCTATCGCGCACACCTCGAACAACTAAGGACGTCTTCCTTATATACTCCTTTATGCCATCATACCCGTTGGCACTTACCAAAAGAATTCCTCCAATCTACCCGTTGGACGGAATCAATTAGGAAGATCGTTCGAGCTATTAAAGGAACGTGTTGATAGCCCATCAATCATGTTCGCCCATACAATCGGATCTCGGTTTCCATAAGTAGAACCTTCCAATAATATTTAGACAATCATCGAATCTTCAGTCATTGAATCAAACTTGATCAATCAAAGGATTCTCAAACGTCTTCTCCAGCCACGAGATCTTCTCCGGATGATAAGGTTAAATCTGAACAAAACATCCAGTTCGGGATAACCTTTCTTCAACGGATCGAGAGACTGGCCAATGAGGATAGACTTTGAGTCTTGAGTCCGGCTGTCCGGGAAGTCTTCGGACTTTAACTAATAGAGTCTACAGACCTTCGTACTAGATCGATGGAAACGTTTTGTCAACTTCAAAACTCTTCACGAGGATTTCTCCAACAATCTCCCCTTTTTGATGGTGACAAAACCTTCCCGCAGATTTGGATAACTTTGACCCGCAAACATTTCTCAAACACATATGGATATCTTATGGAAGTAAATGGCTAATAGAATAACACTAGAATCTGCAACCACGGAAAATAG
Source organism: Eucalyptus grandis (assembly GCF_016545825.1). Lineage (NCBI taxonomy): Eukaryota > Viridiplantae > Streptophyta > Magnoliopsida > Myrtales > Myrtaceae > Eucalyptus > Eucalyptus grandis. Next base: position 1,455,362 of record NC_052612.1, read on the forward strand.
GTTAGTCCAAGATATGATTAAGCCATTCATAAGATATCAATATTGATTAATAGAAGCAGTAAAGTCAAGTCCAAGTCTAGGCGGTTCTTATCCAGGACACAAAACAAAGTCAAGTCCCAAAAATGCATGTTAAACACAATCCAACAAACAGCTTAAAAAATGATTGAAAGTTTTGATCAAATCATATCTCTCCCCTTTTTGTCATCATTTAAAAATGATGAGATGAAATCAAGATTGCTTGGGAACGCGGACAAGCTGGAAATCTTCCATAGACTCGAACAATGTCTTCCAGCCTTTTAAAGTCTTCCTTCAGCCGTACAACCTCCTCACTCTTGGCATTGGCCTGATTACCGAATAGAGGGCTTGCATCTTTTCATTCAATGAACAGAAGAAGCTTGACCTTCATTCTTCAAGCTTTGAACTTCGCATCCCAAGGCATAAATCTGACCTTTCATCTCCAAGAGAATATCCATGATTCTGCGAAAATCTGCTCCATTATCAGTCTGAGTACTTGCTTCGGCTCGATCTGGAGTATAGCAGATGATGGTGGATCGGCATAATCCAGGTTTGGCGATGAAGCTTCATGACCTTCTTCTGGAAATTGAGATGCATAAACATCTTAGATGAGGTCGAGCGGCCCCGGCTCCTTCACTTGCATCTTGAAGTGAAGATGTCACTCCTTTCTCCTTATCTCCCCTTTGTTTCCATGCCTACGGAGTGGAGAAGAGATTTCTCGTTCTCCTTCTTCTCTTCTTTCTTCTTCAGGTCTTTCTTCCTCTCGCTTCTTGCTCTTGCTTCTCTTTCTTCTTCTTCCTTCTCCTCTACTTCTCTTTCTTCTGCTTCCTTCTCCTCTCGCTTCTTTCGTCTTTTGTTCCGATTCTTTTACGTGGAACAGACGACTTAAGTTCTTCAAAGCCATTGCGAGATGGTGATGTCATCGTCATCATCTTCATCCTCAACGAGAGAGCTCTTCTTTTCTTTGATGGAGCAACCATTGGCTCCTTCCCTTTTCTCTTAGCAGCATAAGAGAGTTGATGAGTTTTGAGTCTTCTCTTGAATTTCTCCAATTCCTTGCTCGGTTCCTTCGATTTACGCATTTTGGTCACCATTTTCAGTCCTACCACCATATGATCGCATGGTCGAACACAAAAAGATTTGCAGAGGCTGAATATTTCAGATGTACGAATAACTTCAGTAACAAAAGGCTTGGGTAAGGGAGTTGACCTCCGTCCTTCGTCGCTGCTCTATACATGTGAAACATAACAGTATGAGGGAGAGAGAACTTCCTTCCACTGAGGATGGCATACATCAACTTTGCCTCAGAGCTTGAAACATCAGTTTTGGAAGTTGATTTCGGCCGGAGGCAATTAATCACAGTCCTTGTGAAGCAAGATGTTGAATGCATTCATTCTTGAGTAGGTGATCTTCTCATCCGTTCTCCTGTCCTTCACCAGTTCAAGTGTGGCCCGAGCAATGGAAACTTTGATTGGTTGATATCTCGCCTCTCTCAACTTCTAACACGTTCCGACAAAGATATTCATATCCACAACATAATCTTGTTCTTTAACACTGAAGGAGAATCTATTCGCATCTAGAAAGCTAAGATTCGAATAGAAATATGCAGTCAATTCGGCATAAGCCTCTCATAGTCGGAGCGAACTTTTCAAGTTGTAGGATACTTTGAACTTTTCCCTCAAATTCACTTTCACAAAGATCCAAAAATCAAAGTCCACACTTCTAGGGTTTTGTCTTACCCCACGCTTCAAGAATTTCGAGTACGATCTTTTTGTTCCTTTGATCCGAACAAATCTCCCTTTTTCCTTGAATTTCAGCCGCAATACCCATTTTTGGTTGAAATAAACTAAAAAAACAATTGTCATCGTCATTCCCATCTACGATTCGGCCCCTGGCCACGAGGATCACTTGGGATATTCGCGAGGGGTTTCCTCGGACCCATTCTGAGCGATTCCCCCAAACTTTCCATTTTTCTAGAAGATATATTCGTTCCTATATCCTTTGTTTTAAGAAATTCATCAACATAGTTCAAAGGAGTACGAATTCCTTTTAAAGCACGATATAGCTTGTAAATAAAAGCGGGCTTTTGAACTCTTACGAGTCCGCATCCTCGATGATTTCTTCATGATGCTGGATCAACAACGCCTTGAGGACTAGATGGTGGAGAATGACGCCGCTGAGAATGTTGTGGGCTCGGTTGCTCGATCTGGAGTAACTTCATCTTCAGTAAGATCGAAGTGCGTAGACCCCCTCACTCATTCTGTGGTCCCCGCTTGCGATTCTTGAGGACTTTCTCGCGAAGAAGACATCTTTCTCAGTGTTTGGAAGATTCCTTTGCTTGACTTTCCTGAAAAGATGACAACTTTTGAAGATTTGAAGAAGACAAACGGGAATGAAGGATCGATGCTTTCTAGGGTTTTTGAGAGGAAAGTGAGTAGAAAGTGAAGAGAAATCGACAAGTGCTCGTTCGGTTAAAAAGAAGAATAAACGAACCGTCACAAAGGAAATAAAAATATGCCTTTTCAAAAAAACTGTCTTTATCCGCAAAAAATAGCTATTTCAAAAATAACTTCCCTTTTGAAAATGAATCGATGCAATATTTACGTCAATTAAATATAGCAACAATTTAAACAAGTCGATGATCGTACCTTTTCAAGATAAGATTGGAGAGAGAAAGACTTGCAGTTTGAAGGTCGAGGCAAGACCGTAGATAAAGTCTTGTAATCTGAGTCCGAAAGTCTTTAGACTTTGATATCCTCATACCTCAAAATGTTGAGTCCGGACCGTATAGACTCAAATTGATTTTTCTCCAAAGGCTTCGTGAGTATATCGCCAGGTGATTCTTTGAGTCAACAAATTGAATTGATACATCTCCATTTTGAACATGATCTCTAATAAAGTGATGTCGAATTTCTATATGCTTCGCTCTTAGTGGAGAATTGGATTTTTAATTGAGGTTGATAGTAGCTGGTGTTGTCGCAATTAATCTCGTATGAGTCTTTGATTTCAAAATCTCTTAGGCTTTGTTTTATCCATAGAATTTGCGAACAGCAGCTTCCAAGAGCTACATACTCTGCTTCGTTGTTGAAAGAGACACGGTACTTTGTTTCCTTGAAAACCAAGACACTCTTCAAGCAAATCGGCAAGTTCCCTGAAGTGCTCTTTCTATCAACTCTGCAACCGGCTAGATTCGCGTCGAATATCCCGGAAGTTTAAAGTCTCCTTCTTAGGATACCAAAGACCGATGCTTGATGATGAAGCAACGTATTTTATGATGCGTTTGGCACCGAGATGGGATTCTCTGGGATCCGATTGAAACCCCAGCACGTATGCAAACACTCAACAAAATATCAGGTCTAGAGCGAAGATAAAGTGACCCAATAATGCTCCCCGCACAGCTTTTGATCAACTTTCTTCCCTTCTTCATCTTTGTCTATCTTTAAAGAACTTGACATCGGTATGTCGGTCTTTTTGCAATTCTCCGGTCAAACCTTTTGACAAGATCATTAACATATTTTCTTGATAAATAAAAAGTACCTTCCTTCAATTGTTTTATTTGAAGACCAAGAAAGAATGTTAACTCTCCCATCATACTCATTTCAAACTCATCCCGCATAGACTTTGAAAATTTTTTGCCTGGACTTTCATTAGAGGATCCAAAAATAATATCATCCACATATATTTGAACAAGTAAGAAACTTTTGTTTTCCTTCTTGATAAATAAAGTCGTATCCACTTTACCTTTGATAAAACCATTTTGTATTAGGAACTTACTTAATCTGTCGTACCAAGCCCGAGGTGCTTGCTTTAAACCATACAAAGCCTTTTTCAGTCTAAAGACTGAGTCTGGCTTCTTTGGGTCTTCAAACCCTGGTGGTTGTTCCACATAAACTTCCTCATGGATAAATCCATTTAGGAAGGCGCTTTTGACATCCATTTGGAATAACTTGAAATTCTTATAACAAGCAAAAGCAAGTAATAATCGAATAGCTTCTAACCTTGCCAACGAGCGTAAGTCTCATCATAGTCTATTCCCTCTTATTGCGTATATCCTTGGCACGAGTCTTGCTTTATTTCGTACGACTTTTCCTTTCTCGTTCATCTTGTTTGAACACCCATTTGGCTCAATACTTAGTTTTACCTTTTGGTTGGGATGTCAATTCTAGACATCATTTATCTTTGAACTTGTCTGAGCTCTTCTTGCATAGCTTCAATCCAGCTTTCATCAGATAAAGCTTCTTCTATGCTCTTTGGTTCAATTTCAGAAACGAGTGCCACAGCACTAGACTCTTCTTGCCTTTTGGATCTTGTGCGAATTCCTTCATTAATTTCGCCAATTATAAGATCCTTGGGATGACTGGACTTATGCTTCGATTTACTCGTTGATTTATCTATAGATGATCTCTTTCTTTATTTGGATCTTCACTAACAACTCCGATGCTAATTTTCCAGAGTCTCAGATGCTTCTTGAGTTATAGACTTTGAAGGTGTCAGGCCGCAGTTCGAGACTCTTCTTGATGAGTCGACTTGATTCATCTTGCGTTGAGTCTTGAAATTTGACATTCATTGACTCCTCTACCGGCTCTTCTTGTTATAGACTCTGTAAACTTTGCTTGATGTAGAATATCCAAGGAAGATACCTTCATCCGATCTTTCTTCAAACTTACCAACTCGATCTTTTGCATTTTTCAATATAAAACATTTACAACCAAATACATGAAAGTATGAAACAATAGGCTTCTTTTCTTTGAATAACTCATAAGGGGTTTTCTCAAGAATAGATCTTAAGAAGACTGTATTGATGATATAAAAAGTTGTTAAGCTTGACTTCAAACAAAATATTGAAGAAATTTTACTTTCCAAGTAAAAGAGTTCTAGCCATTTCTTGAAGAGTTCTTTCTTTCTTTCCACAACTCCATTTTGCTGAGGAGTATATGGAGACGAGAACACATGCTTAAAGCCAGATTCATCACAGAATTTTGTAAAATCTTGATTTTCAAATTCACCTCCATGATCTTGTTCTTATATCGGAGATAACACAACCTTTTCATTTTGAACCTTTTTAGCAAATTTTCAAAATACGAAAAGGTTTCGGACTTACGAAAGGAAATATACCCAAGTAAAACGGGAGTAATCATTGACAATTACTAGGCAATACTTCTTACCCCAATGCTGCGAGTTCGGTTTAGTCCAAGAGATCCATATGCGGAATCAAGAGAACATGATTAGTAGAGACATGATTTATTGGCTTAAAAGAATTTCTTACATGCTTTCCCGAGGCCATGGAGTGCATGTCGTCTTTTGGTATGGTAATTTTGGTAGACCTCCCGAACAAGCTGCTTTGATGAGATTTTGGCTAATTGCTTCATGTTGATATGACCAAGCTTTTGTGCCATAAGCTTGCTTCATCTTGAATTGAGATAAGACATTGCGATTCATTTGGTTTCACATCCCGGAAGATAGATATTTCCATGTCTTCGACCCATGAAAGAGGCGAGTAGAGTCTTTCCAGATTCCAGAACATGTCCCTTCTTGAAAAGAAAGATCTTGAAACCAGTATCACTGATTGACTAATGAGAAGATTGTAATTGAGTCTTTCCACTAAGGAGACATTACTTATTGTGAAGTACCAATTTTCACCGGTTCCAAATCCACAATACTTCCTTTGCTTTGTTTCCTCCAAATGAAACTTTTCCACCATTTACTTGAGCAAGCTTTATAAAACAATTTGAGTCTCATCCATGTGTCTTGAGCATCCGCATCAAGATACCACTTTACTGTTTCTTGGCAGACCTTGCATTTAAAATAAAGTCTCAAGCTTTCTTTGGTAACGGAAACTTTCTTGGGTCCTTTGGTGTTAGTAAGATAACGATGATGCCCATACTTTCTTAACGGGTTTCCATACCATAGGACACTCTTTTTCAAAAGTGATCCAGTTGTTGCACTTTGAAGACATCGGGGAACATTTTCTTCCTACAGGTTTAACAAAAACTTTCTTAAGTGATTTTTGTAAACCTCACTCAAAGCCTTTTCTTAATTCTTTCTTTTACTTTAGGAAAATCAATCAAGGGAATTGTTTCTCTTGTCATACTAGACCAGACTTATTGAAGTAAGGTCTTTGCTTTCGTAAAGAATTTTCTCAAGTTTTTCAGACCTATAGAAAATTTCTTAGATATATTTGATAAGTCTGTTTTTAAAAAGCATTTTCTTTTTAAAGATTTTCTTCATTTTCTTTAAGATTGGAAAGCAGACACGTCTAGACTTTTAACTCTTTCTTCTAAAACATCTTCTTTTTGTTTTAGAGCAGAGTTTTCTTTTTCAGTTTGGAAATTCTTTTGAGAGAAGTCTTAAGACTAAAGCATAGATCATCAATATATTTAGAAACTTTGACAGGAATTTTAAAATTACTTGCCTCAAATTCACTTTATGCGAGTCCTGATCCCGAGTCCGATTCAGTGCCGAGTCGATTGTGCCATCGGACATAAATTGGCATATTCATTATCACTTTCTTCACACTCAGTATCACTCCAGTTTCAGCTTTGGAGCTTTTCAAATTTTCAGCTTTTCCTTTCTTCTTCTTGAAGAGGACAGTTTAGTCGATGTGTCCCTTTTCTTGCATTCAAAGCAGACTACATCTTTATTTGGTTCCTCATCATCAACAGACTTGGTCCGCTGTCTGGCCTTGTTTCTTTGAGTTGAACCTTCTTCCTTTTCTATTTAGTTTGAATCTTTAACTTATCATGAGAGCAAGCTCCTCCTCGTCATATCATCTTAGTCTGTAGATTACTTAATCATCATTTGATTTTAATGCAATGGATTTCTTCCTTGATCTTAATCTTCATTGATCATTTCCACTTCATAAGATGAAGAGTTCAATTAGCTCGTCAATAGATAGTGGCATAATTCTCTGCGTCTCTCTTATCGGGAAGTCTTTATGTGATTCCAATCACTGGAGAGTCCACCGGTAACTTTTTTGCCTTCGTAGGATCGAAGTTGGTTGACCTTGATTTTCAAGACCATTCACGATATACGTAAAAACGACTAAACATGTCGAATATTTATTCTCTGGTTTCATTAAAGGCTTCGTATTGACCGAAGAATGTTGATTCTTGTTTCCTTCCTTTCGATCTGTTCCTTCATAGGTGATATGCAATCTGTCCCAAACTTCTTTTGCTGTACCACAGAAGATATTCTATTATATTCAGTTGGTGATAAAGCACAATATAAGGAGTAAATTGCTTTTTATCAGTGTTTGTCTCTTGGTTATTTCTTCTGAGACATTCCGCTGGATTCTTGTTTCTTTTCCTCTTTCGGAGAGCGTGCAGTGGTAGGGTAATTCCTTTTTCTACAACGTCCCATTCTAGAGAGGATCCTTTGATCGTAGGAAAGCTTTCATCTTGTTCTTCCGATGCTTAATCCTTTCCATCAAAGTAGGGTGGTCTCGGTATTGCTGACCTTCCATCAGCTGCGGTGCCGAAGATACTAGCCATGGATCTTTTACTGTAAGTAAACACTTCCAAATAAAGTAAGTACAAAGGCTCAAATACTAATTGATATTGCTAAATTATAAACACCTAGAGGGGGGTGAATAGGCGCACAAACAATTTGTCGATATACGGAAGTAATTCTTAACAAATTGAAATACGATCAAGGTAGAAAGAGAGAAATTGAACACAGATTTATAGTGGTTCAGCTTTTCCAAGCCTACGTCCACTCTTCCGACCGACAGCCCACCGGCTGGATTTCACTATGATCAAAAGAGTAGTTAAATTTGCCTTGATTTCCACAGTGTAGATGTACTACCACACCTCCTCAAGGTCTCTCACAAATATAGACTCTCTTTTGTATACAAGTATTCGCTCAAAGGATTTATCTAAACAAAATAGGAGCTTAGGACTTTTTGGAATTCTTCATCGCACACCTCGAACAACTAAGGGCGTCTTCCTTATATACTCCTTTATGCCATCTTATACCCGTTGGCACTTAAAAGAATTCCTCCAATCTGCCCGTTGGATCTAATCAATTAGGAAGATCGTTCGAGCTATTAAAGGAACGTGTTGATAGCCCACATCAATCATGTTCGCCCATACAATCGGGATCTCGGTTTCCGCCAGTAGAACCTTCCAATAATATTTAGACAATCATCGAATCTTCAGTCATTAAACCAAACTTGATCAATCAAAGGATTCTGATATCGTCTTCTCCAGCCTAGATCTTCTCAGTGATAAGTGCTAAATCCTAACAAAACATCCAGTTAGGATAACCTTCTTCAATGACTGCATCACAAACTCAATGAGGATAGACTTTTGAGTCTTGAGTCCTGCTGTCCGGAAGTCTTCAGACTGCTAACGGGATTTACAGACATGGACTAGACTGATGGAAACGTTTTGTCAACTTCAAAACTCTTTCACGAGGATTTCTCCAACACAGGGTTGGCGAGCGAAGACCGGGTATGCAAGTGCATGCCCAGTGTGTAAATTCAGACCGTGCCCAGGCAGCCGGTGACGGAGAATTCGTTGATGGACGTGTATGCAAAGTCAAGGAGTCAAGATGCATATAGCTATTTGACGATATGCCTCAAAGGGATGCCATCTCGTGGAATAGTCTCATTTCCGGGCATGATAGGTTGGGAGAGATGACGAGGGCGAGAGAATTGTTTGGTGTGATGCTGTACAAGACTGTTGTCTCTTGGGCGCGATGATTTCCAGAGTGTACTCAAGTCGGCTGATTATGTGATGCCTGGAAACTTTTAGGCGAATGTAGACGCATTGGTGTTGAAACCTGGATGAAAAAGTATTGTACCCGTCTTGCCAGCTTGTTCACACCTAGGAGCTCTCGGTTGGGAAGTGGATTCACATGTGATGCACATTAGCACCAGTTTCTCCCACAGGCTTCTACATCCACCTATATGCACACAGACTTGTATATGCAAAATGTGTTGCATCGAGCAAGTGAGCCTTTTGTTCAATGAGATGAATGAGAGGGATGTATATTTTGATCAGCATGGGATGGTAAATGGTGCTGTTCAGACATATGAGAGTTTCCATATATTTGATAAGTATCTCAATCTCTCTAATTCAATCAACCTTGAGAATTTTGATCCGGTGCTTGTGGTTGGGCATATGGTATGAAAATGTTTGACCTCAAAGAATTGGAAGAAACATCACGGGAATATATCACCCGATGGCACAGAATGAACGAGGATAGGACATTGTGGATGCTTTCTGGCATCTTATCCCAGGGTTGGTCACTTTCTACAGTCTGACTTGTTCGTTCGATCGGAGGTGGCATGTGTTGAGACTCAGCTGTGATCCCGCACTCAACCGGACAGAAATGGAGAATGCAGCAGTCATTCATTACAATGGAAACTGTAAACCATGGTTGGTTGGCGGTCTCAACTGTTTTGTCAATCTACGATCAGTCTCGAAGAGGGAACACTGCCGCTGTGCATGCATAATAAACCAAACGAAGAGGAGGAACGTCTGCAATGCAATTACATTTCGACCTGACGTTCCTGAGAATTGCGACACAGCTCTAACGGGTTAGAGAACTGTCTCCAATGGAAGATGGCATGAGTGTTAGTCCACTTTAACGAAGGGCGTGAGCAGGAATTGGAATCACTGAGCCTTCCATGATTAATTCCATTGTCAAAAAAGTGTCTTCAAAGCTATCGAATGGGTCAAGAAGTCCATCCATGCTTGTGTGCTCAAGCAGGGTCTCGACACATTCTGTTCCATTGGTAGTTCCATCATAGATTCGTACATGAAGTGCAGGGACTTGGAATCCGCGTTGGGCGCCTTCCGGTCATGCAAAGCAGAGACTTCATGTCGTAGAATGTGCTCCACTCAGGTTTCTTCATCAGGAAATTTGGGATGAAGGTTGTCGATTTCTGCGAGCCCTAGTTGATGGATTTGAACCCAATGTCTCACTTTGGTACTGGTTCTTCAAGCGTGTATGCGGATGTTGATATGGAGCGAGCAGATGGACTTTCATACGCTTTCTTGAAGTTCATCAATGAGTGGATTGGGCACATTGATCTTGATTCAATCTTAGGAATGCAGAGACATTATGCAAATGTGCAGGATAGTTTGTTCAAAAGAAACGAGCATGAAAAGGCAAAAGGTTTCAGGATGTGCCCAGACAAGAGAGATGATGAAGTATGATTACCTGACTTAACGTGAAAATACATCGGATCAGCATTTAGAATTAGAGGGAAAATCTCTCTTCCCCCACCAATGAGAAGTGCAAGGCAAAACCATCAGAGATTATCACTAAAGGATGTATAATGCTGAGCCCAATTAAGTATGGAGATAACACATTCCTTTTCCTTTACTTACTGGGGAGATAATTGAGGCAATTCCTGATGAATGAAGACATGAAGCAAAATGAAATTGATTCGGCGCAAGAAGGTGCATCGTTCTAAATTAGTCAATTCAAGTTTGGAATGCAAGTAACATATCCCATCTCTTTGGAAAAGATGGCATGCTAAGGCCCAACCATCCATTTTGTTGTGAAGGATGGATATCATTCTAAAATGGTTTCTAGTCAAGTGTGGAAATAACATGCCCAATATTTTCCTTGCAATAAATGAGCAAAGCATTCAAGAAACAATATCCTCAAATGTGAAATAGGAGTACTCTCCAATAAATGAGGCAAAGCATTCAGAACAATATCCTCAAATGTGGAAGAGGGAGTACTCCTCTCTCTCCTTTCAAAAACAAGTTCTTCAAGATAACTTTAAAAGAAACACATCGAATGATCCATATTTAAATTTTGAAAGCTCCTAAAAACAAATGTGCTTTTGAGAAGAGCATTTAAAAAGAGCAGAATTAATTCAGTGATTATCATGGCATGTAAAGAAATGTTTTCATAAATAAAATCAAAGCCATGGAGGCGTTTTTCGGCAATCCTGTCACTTTAGGTGATGTATGTCATGCATATCATGCATATATCCTTCAACAGTTCCTAACATGCTTCGTTGTCATTCTGGATAGGAAATGTTAATACCTGAAAGAACAAAACACGTGAAGGTAAATTGTATTTATTCAATTATATTTGATACCATTTCTGAAGTGAGATTTTCTTTTCCTTTGATTGAGAAAGATCAAACACTTGTAAGAGGTGTGGTACTATTATGATTAGTGGCTCTTAACGGTTCATCATGATTAGAAATACAAGATTGTGGGATATTTTTGTAGGAAATTACAATGATAGTAGGTGTTCCAAATGAAAAGGAGTAGCACAAATCGAGAAAGGAAACAAATTACTTCGTACTTTGAGCTGTTAGCGAGGCATATGCTTCTTTTTGGTTATGAGGTTCCTGTGTTTCTTATAATGGTGAGGAGAGAGGGAGAGAGAAAGAGAAGAGGGGTTGGGTTTGCATTGGTAAGCTGACCTTGGTACCATTTGGCTTTCATCTATGTATGATGAGTTGCTGAGATTGTCTCCTCTGATTAACAGAACTTGTTTCTTTACATTCAGAGTCTTGACTGCATATAATATGTCGGCTTTTGGAAGGTACAAATGCTCAATACTTGACATGCAAGAAGCTAGGTTGCTGTTAGACACGCTGGGGAAGGTATTGAGTCTACTTTGGTGTATCCTTGAGCATTAGTAGCTGGAGCCATGGCAGGCATCCAGTGAAATGTTTCCTGGAATTCGATGCGTTGTTGGAGATATGCGAAGATCAATTTGTTGGAGATATGTGAGATTTAGAAAGTCAATTTGGGATCATAATTGATCTATAGTATGGTTTCAAGAATCAATCTAGAATTAGATTTGATTTTATTTGATTTCATGTATCGGGTCTTATTCTTCTTTAGTTATAAAAAACATTGTATTATAAATAGGAGCGTATGTTTATGAGACAACTCATTCAATACAGAATACAGATTTCTCCCAAGTCTCTCCTTTTCTTTCATTTTGTGACAACTAAATCTCTTGCCGTTGAACTGGCACTTGTCCCAACTATACAGGTACTTTCACCTTCATTTTTGATTTTTTTTCTATTAGATCTCCTTGTTGTGACATGGAAGTTTGAAATGCAAATCTTTCTGGCTGTTTTTTGCCCATGGCAAAAGGCCGTTATTTTGATAACTATCTTCATGTCTGGTTTCTAAACTGAAATTCCTTTTATGGGCACTGTGAGGGTGAAATTTATTTACCAAAGATGTAGACCAAATAAACTTTTTAATTAAAAAAATTTAGCTTTGCTGAAAAGTGGTTGCCCAGATATCTTTTTGGCTTTCAAATGATGCTACGTATGAAATGTATCAAGATCATCATTCGATGCGTGGAAATAAATGGCTATGACATATCTTGTTAGATTGTCTTAAGGTTGCATTCATTTTCATACGTGCCATGCATTTGTCGTGTATCCTGCTGCTGTCTCCTCCCATATTGTCGACCTTTGCTTCAATCAACCATGGCAATTGATTTCAGCTGAAACAAAGTAACGATAGTATACATCTTTCAGACTGTCAAAAAGTGTCTCGCAGGCTTATGTTGATGCAGTTCTTGATCTGGCTTGACATTTTGTCACCAATTTCATTCAACCTTTTCTTGATGCAGTTCTTGATCTGTCTTATGCTGTCTCCTCCCCATGTTGTCGACCTTTCTTCAAACCAGTATATGGCAATTGACTTCAGTTGAAATAAAGATATGATAGTATCCATGGATCAGACTGTCAAAGGTGTCTTCTCAGGCTTATGTTGATGCAGTTCTTGATCTGGCTTCACATTTTAAATTTGTTCCAAACCACAAGAATATAACCACAATCAAAAGGCGCTAGCAACGAATTCTAATTCAGGCATAATCAGAAAGAAAAAATGCGCCGCGTTGACGAA